>NC_142675.1:22262500-22440000 GCF_964200805.1 Pocillopora damicornis | reverse complement strand
TCGGCAAGCTGGGCTATCTTTGAGAAAGGTAATGGCGACTTAGTGAAAAACTTTTCTATATTTCCCAAACAATAGCACATTAGACATCAGACGTGAAAGCGAAAGTAAATAAGCATAGATTAAGGTCGACGGTTACTCCCCTAAGTGGCGAAATGCGAAGACTTGTTTTAAACCGCTGCGTTAGAGTCTCAATCACTCGCAGTGAGTTTCCTGTCCGAAGTCTCCGTTTTGTTTTCTACGGCGAAGGCTTTTTGTTTAAAGGGGTTGACCTCACTTTTTGAAATTTCAGTAGCTTAAAGTCTAAATCCAGTCGTCTTCCGCGGTCCGGAAATACTGTAATTTATTTGCATTTATTATCTGGATACAACACGTTCAAGTTGAGTAATTACTGATAAAGATAAGCTTACATGTCGCTACCGGATTAAATGTATGATTTAAACTAACATTAACTTTCCTTGTTTCAAACACAATTAATATTGTTCCATAACGCTTTGTTTGGCACCTAAAGTTCTCTTTAGGAAAGGCCCTGGTAACTTTGTAAAATTTTTCGTAAAAAAGCGACATATGTTCCACAACAAAAGCCCATTAGACATTGGAGTTGAAATCCAAAGTAGATTATCATAGATTGATAGCTTCTGTTTGATCGCGTTCAACGGTAGCTCTCTGTTGGGTATATCCCTGAAGTATATTGAAAATTTCTATTAAACGTGACTCCCGGCGAGAACATGCAAATGATCCGACACAAACCGTCAGGAAAGTGTGTGACGAATTGAAACGAGAAGCGTATCTAAGAATTATTTTGCTGAAGCTGAGGTAACATTGAATTTATTCCCTAACAAGAGTGAATGATATTTAAAGAGAAAAAAATATTCAACCATCATAATCAAATCAGCAAGAGTTCTCCTTGGATATTTTGAGCTTTCAAAGCATATTTCTTCAGAAAATTTGCTTGTGACAAGATGAAACAGTTAACTGTTTACCTTTGAAAAATGATACTTTACCAGCAGTTATCTATAACAACCAAAATGGCGTCAAATGCTTTTTTTAAACACATAAAATCCATTTGAACAAACACTTGATGATGGGTAAATTGAAATCAATTATATGTATTTGCGGAAACAGACTTAAATTGGTCATAACTGTTCCAGGAAAACATAATGTGCCTCTTGACTTTATGTTAAATTTTATCTTCCTTTTGGTAAATAAGTGATGTGTAGCTTTATGTTCAAGAGTTCAAGAAAATGTACGAAAATCGATTCCGTAGGGTCTGCAAGGCCCTTGCATAACGCAAATCGAACATTTCATGTAATACGCATTCCATGCGGTTAGTAATTTCTTGTCGACATGTTGATTGAAAATGGTCAGTTGCACCAATACGCGGCTAGTCAATCAAGGGTATTCTTCCATATTTAATATCTGGTCACCAAAATTGTGTTTTTATTGAGAGATAATAATGCTTCACTTATTATATTTTCATTTGCTCGATCTACAGGAGGAGATGTTATCACCGTTATCGGGGGAGATGACAACTACAAAGACGACAAGGAAGAGAATCAAGAGGTTATTTCAAGTTGGGCGAAGAGGAAAGTCTCTTCACAGTTCGGCAGAGAGTATCTTGATGGCAGAAAGAGCTTCATCTTCTCTTGGAACAAACAACATCGAGCTGTTCACGAACAAGCTTTGCTGCATTACTTTGATCCAAACAAGAAAGGAATAAAGTTTGAATATCAGCCGCCTACTCCAAACCAACAATTAAACTCAGAACCTCAATTGCAAGAAACATCTACAGAATTGGAAAATCCATACACATCCAAGAGTTACTCATATAACGGTAAAGACACCTCTTTACTTACAGCTGATAAAGAAGAAAATCCGACTGATTCACAACCTAGTGGCGTCAGTAGTGCCGCGGGTGGCAGCAGAGACTCGGCGGGGATGGAACCTTCTCTCAGTAATCAGGGAGACAGTGCTTACACACCAAACACACATATGATCCGCCCAAAAGGCTCTCAAGAACCGGATATTAACGCTGGCTTGTCTTCCAATTATCTACACAACATTACCACAGATCATTTACGAACTGAATATTTAGAATTAAAAAGCTGTCAGGAGGAGAGTTCCCAAAATACCCCGCAGCCTGTACTGGCGACACAACTCCCTGGAAACCCTCCTCCCGTAGTTGTGCTGAGAAGTATCGCTCGTTATGGAAGGATATCTAATCAGGCAGGTGACCTTCAAGTTTGGGACCCTAAATTTAAAATTCCAGATGACATTCAAGATAGGTTGCTTACTAAACACTGTCATACCCCTGAGACTGGAGTAAGAATTATTAGGTATAGTGATGGCACACTTGAGTGTAATATTTATCAAAATTTTAAAAAGTTTTTCCCGGATGAGGATATAAAGCTTGCTAGAGAAGAGTCTCTCTTATTGAAAACTCGTATCCGCCACGGAAAGGCGTCTTTTGAAGACGTTGATGTACAGTTTAAGTTTGGAAATGTTCATATTCCTCAACGCATTATTTCTGGTTTCACAGGAAAAGATGGTAATGACCTGTACATAATTTCAGGAAACGCAGAGAAATTTCGACTTATAGTAAAAAAGGAGAGTGCTTCTGAGAGAGTAAGCAAATTTTTGAATAGCGAGTTTCATTTGATGTTTCGTTCCTTAAATAACCTTTAGAACTGAAGAAAATGCATTTTCTGTTTGTAAGTCGGAGCGAGTTGGAGTGTCTGTGGTACGGAATACTTTTGCGTACTTATTCCGCTTATCGTGTGTACAATCCAGAGAGGAAACATTAAAAAAAATTACAACTCGTTTTATTTTGTGGTCTAAAATTACTCTTATTTTGGGTTTAGTGGTTCCGTAGACTGTGAAAACTTTCGATTGACACTTGCAAAATCTCACACTTCTCTTGTAATTTTGTATTAGCGTTCAAATACTCTAGAAATAATGTCCGATAGCGATGTATACCTACCTTCGGTAGACTCTACCGAGAGTTGTGATACATCGTACTCTAGTAATAGGGCGACCCCAAAAGCCGGAACGGTGGAATGGCGGAATGGCAGTGTGGCGGAAAATGACCCCAAATCCTAAAACACGGCACAGCGAAAAATGACCCTAGATCCTAAAACACGGAACGGCGGAAAATGGCCCAAATCCTAAAACACGGAACGGATGTCAGGGCATGTTGCACAAATTTTGTACAAAAACACTCGAGCGCGTGGCTCATTAACCCCCATGAGTTTTAGTCGCGGCATAAAAAGTCGCACAAACCAAACCATAGGATCCTCGACCGATAGCCTCTTTTTTGTCTCGCAACTGCTTCCATGCGAATAGTGGTAAACGCCATGAGAAATTCCCGCGCACGTGACACCCTGTAAACCTCTCTTCACCTAGTGTTACTCAAGTCCCCAAACTTATTCGTGGATGAAAAAACGCTCGTATTGAAGGGCTCGTAACGAGGGCTTGCTCTCACGCTAGTCTAAGTTTGGAGCTGGGGCTGAATGTTGTCATATTTTGAGAAGCCTGAAAACGTTCCTGTGATGATCTCACATTTACAAGCATATGAGATATTACTGTTTCAATAAATCGATGTAGACTTGACCAGGAAACGTATCGAAGTTACAATTGTTTATTGTAATGTGGTATGTCAAGTTGATTTTCACATGCTGTGCGACTTTTTATGCCGCGACTAAAACTCATGGCAAATTTAGCATAACAAAAAGTAACTTAACAGGTTTACAACGCGAAAACGCAGCTATCTTTCATGCATAATGGTTCAATATTATTTATACCACACAGTAAAAGAAAAAAAATTAATAACGCTTAATTTTAGTCACGCGCGTTATCGTCGTGGGGATAAATGAGCCAAGCGCTTGGTCTCTTTGTACAAAATTTGTGCAACATGCCCTGACATCCGTTCCGTGTTTTAGGATTTGGGGTCATTTTCCGCCGTTCCATGTTTTAGGATTTGGTGTCTTTTTCCGCCACTCCGCCATTCCGCAATTCCACCGTTCCTGCCTTAAGGGTCACCCCGAGTAATAAAAAAGAAATAGAAGTTGCGATTATGGTTGAGCTCTAAGAAGGAGAACCGCGTGTATCAAGCGAAGATTCCGACAAAGACCGACGAAGACGGTTGCTCGCCTGCGGTGTTCAGGTCAAGATTAGAGCAAAATTATGCCATTACTGAATGTTTCATTCGTTGCATCTGTGTCTTGTTTCTGTGGCAAAATCCATCTTAACAATGAGTAGCTGTGTTCGTTTCTGTTGCCACAACTTATCATTCCTTCGCACCTAGTGTAGAGAATGCTCCACTGATGCCGTGGTCAGTGCTCTGAAGTTTTGTTGCCGTAGAGAGAAATTCCCTTTGTAACCGAAAAGCTAACTTTTGATGGCAACATCGAAAGAATCAGCTTTATCACGAGGCACGATGATTTTCGCCGAGTAGTTATTGGGCAGCTTTATCGCGCAAGTTGCTCCTTTCCTCAGAGTTTCAGCCGAGGCAGAGGCTATCGTCGTCGAACCTGTAAAACGGAAAACGAGTGAGTTTATAATCATCTGATTCAAGTTTATCTCAGATAGTGGATTTCAATAGAGGAAAACTTGTTCAGTTTGCAATGTTTGTTGTAAATGCACCCGCATCTGTTCTCTTCATTAACCACAGTAGCTTGGAACCTTAATACACAAAGATATACAGAGCTTTGCCGGAGGCAGTTAGCTTATTGTCCTTTTCGAGTTTAATTGAAAAGTCGATAGTATCTGCGTTGATCTCTATTGGAAAATAAAAAAAAACATTTACATGAATATAACTTGAGTTTAAGTACATGTATCGAACGTTTGATACCTACGCGTTTTATATTTCTAACAGAGCGAACGGACGGTGAAAGCGGAAACTATATCAATTGTTTCCGAGAATCTGTTAACTTTTTTATACCTAGCGACCAATTTCTTTTTGGCGACCTTTTTTAATGATTTTACTTCTTTAAGTGACGACCTCGAAAAAAGTCGAGCTCGGAGCCCCGAAGCACAGTTTTTTTTTATAAATTTTACGAATGCTCTTGAAACGCAGAATGAGACCAATGGTACTGTTTCCAAGAATTTAGAACTAACTTTGATTCATTTAATGAGGTTAAGCTGTATTCATAAGTATGGTTCTATCGTAAGGTAAATTGGGACAGAAAAGTAGAATTTGGGAGTGCTTTTTGTTGAGTATACGGTTTAAGATTGGCCGCTAAATTGGTGCATATGCAACATGCAGAATACGGAAAACTCTTGTAAAAAATTTCGTTGGGTTATTGTCTCTCGTTGAACCAATAATTAATTCGTATCTGCACCAGGAGAGAAAGCTATCGTTGTGATTGGATGGTGAAAGCGAAGAAAACGAGTCGGTCATTTCGCACTAGGCCAAGGAAAGAATTTACTTGAAATTATTTTCAAATTCTCATAACCTGCGTTGCGTTTCATACCCTTCGTCACGAATTCTCCTGACAGCCACACAGCTTTACCCATCAAGCATTTGCTGCTCGAGTTCTTATTTTTCCTAGAAATCGTTACAACAAAATCGTCTTCGTATATCGTGACAACTACTTCCATGATCGTTATTGTTACAAACTCTGAGTGATCACTGTAAAAGGAATAATTTGTTTCATTTGGAAGGTATGGAATGTTATTTCCGAATATATTACCGACCGCCATTAACAAGTTTCATACGCGCTCCAATGACATCCTGAAATTATTTCAGTTCAGTTCTAGGTGAAGGGACATCTCAGTTTTCAAAAGTATCTCCATGACAAAAGAAATATCATGGCATCGCCTAGTAAATTCCATCTCTTCAACTGCGACCGTGTTTATAAGCTCGACTCCATCGAAGATTTGTTGTTGACAACGACAAGGAATCTTGGCATTGAGATATCTGTGAAGCAACACTACTTCACAGTTTCCGAGATAACTGAGTTCAGCGATCAGACGATTCCCACGCTGGAGATGGATGTTGCCATTTTAACTGTCAATGCAAACGAATCTCGACTCTCCATCAACGAAAACACAGAGGGAGGCTACACGAAGGTTTACAGAGCTTTGCTTCAAGCGACAGGTAAAGCGAAACCGGAAGTTGAGTACGATAAGAGTTTAATTCTTAGAATCGTTATTTCAAAAAGTCTTCTGCAATTCATATTGGCGTAGTTTCTGTAAAATACACTCACATGGGTTTTCTAAATTTTTATATACCAGATATTTTTCAGGTACCATTTCGTTCTTCACCTTTGTAATGTGGCACATTGATTTGTCAATGAATTGCAATGTTCACTGTTTTGAAATTTAGACGGTCCACGCCACGAAATTTATGTTACTGACAAACAGAACATAGCGTTATCTTCAACCTGACCTAAATTGTTTTACCCACATGCTTTTTAACGAAAATATTGGCCACACTACGTCTTTGACAGGATTCGCTTATGTTTCAATACGAACACTGCGGTATACATATAGTATTCTAAATATAGATTTCAATTAAACATTTTGAAAGTTTTGATTAAAAAAAAATTGGCGGCTGTGTTCGCAGGTTACCGTAAGTAAGTTTTAGTGATTAAAATATTGACAAAAAATAGATAGATACAAATAAAAGTTTTGTCCTGTCAGAAATTATGAAAGTTGTACAACAAATGCAGAATCATTTGACCTTTCTTTCGATATTTGTGATTCCTACCTCTTTCTTAGGCTAATGATTATGCAACTTTTTTCATAATTCATGATTCATGTTATCACTATATTTCGCCATTTACGATTCCCAAGTTTTAAACACTAAAAAAATTCACCATTCTCCCTAATTTGATCGGGTTGAACACGCAGATTTTAACAACATGGCCGGATTGGAACAGTAACGTGACCACGAAAGTCACGTTTCTGACAAGCGAGCAAGACTTAATTTATTGTGATAAGAATACATGAAAGTCATATATTTGTACTGCGGAAAATACATTTTAAGCAAATGAAGATCATCGCAGTATATACTCAACTTAAGCAGTTGAGAAATAAGGCCTGAAAAAAATTCAGGCCTGAACGGGAATCGAACCCATGACCTCTGCGAATACCGGTGCAGCGCTCTAACCAACTGAGCTATCAAGCCAACTGGGAGCTGGTCAATTGTGAGTTCGTTATATACCCGTAGGCCTTATTTCTCAACTGCTTAAGTTGAGTATATACTGCGATGATCTTCATTTGCTTAAAACTTAATTTATTATAAGGCCATTTTAATATAATTATGTCAATTGTTCAATTTTTTTCTTGTCAAGTAGACGGAAACGTAATTGTTGTTATCGGTGGGGATGACAATTACAGGAACGAAGAGGAAGAGGAAAGAGCCGTCGTCTCGCGTTGGGCAAGAATGAAGGTACGTTCCCAGTTAAAGGAGGAATTCCTCGACGGACGAAGAAGTTTCATCTTTTCATGGGACAGGAAACACAGAGAAATTCACGAGCAAGCATTGAAACACTACTTTGATCAAAACAAGAAAGGAAAAAAGTTTCAGTATGAGCCATCAGGACGTCCCGAGCTTTCTTTAGGAAATCAAACGGCTCCGCCAGCACGAGATACAGAACCAGCGCACCAGCCCAGGCTTCAACGCTCTGCCACCCTTCCCGGAGGGAGAAGTAGACAAGAAATAAAAGACAGGTGGGATCAGCCAAGTTCCTTGCAAAAAGATTGCACAGTGACAAGGCAAAGAAGTGTGGATATTCACACTAGTCAGCAACCTAAACTGAACGCACACCCTGATCCCCTTGCAGCAACTACTGTTTCGGCATTGGATTACGGATGCTCATCACTAGAGAACCGATCTGAACAGAGTAGAGTGCAAAGGGATACTACCCTGAAGGAAACACGTTTGGTCAAAGGTGAGGAATACTACAATAGATTATATTTAAAAAAAAAAAACATGAACGAGAATCATGATCAAGACGATAGCCACAAAAACAAGTATTAATACCAGAACAAAGATAACAAAAATGAAGCTGTTAAAAGAAACAACAATTATAACAACAACACTAGCACCACGAGACAATATTAACCACAACAGAGGTAATTCCACCCGAGCCAAAAATGACCGATTATGAAGATGGCGATGTCAGCAATGGCACCTAAAACAGTGCTTAAGAAAGACAAAAAAATTGCGAAAATAATTTGAACTATTTAAATCCATTATGACATGAACATCAGTAAAGCTTTGTAAGATAGTGGTGGCAATTTCTTAGATACATCCTAGAGGTTTATAAACTTTTCTCCTTTTAATTCTTTACCCTATAAAAATAATGTTTTCTGCACATCAACACAAGTAGATGTGGCTGCATATTCTGAATTAGCACTATTGGACAACAAACCGCAACAGCTCTCAGTGCGAAGAAATACCGCCATAGAAGGGGAACGTGAAGTAAAAAGTTAAGAACAACGGGTGACTTTCTGAAAAAAGACAACACTGGACAACAATGAATGACCGCTACGAGAGTAAAATGTACCATTGCAACGACCTCAACGAAAGCAACAATAAGACCTAAAGACGCTGTTTCATTGGTGTCTCTTTTTTTGTGAACTTCACATATTTTTACACATGAAATGATACTAGGCTCCTTTGAGTCGCACATGCATGGTTACAGCAAGTGCCAGAAACCCAGAATTCTGGGATTACGCACGACAACACACTTTGTGGTGGAAGTGCGAACAACGAAGTGAAGCTTATAGGCAAGTACTAATTTAACGTTCAAGTTAACATTATTAGACTAGTGGAAGTGCAAACGCCGAATTGAAGCTTTTTGGCAAGTATTTCAAGTTAAGCAATTATTTGACTAAAACCGACTGGTCTTTTAAAAGTAACTGAGGTAAAATGGTTTTGGGTTGTGCAAAACGAAGTTTTAATCACTGTTTGCTTTAATTCTCTAGACTTAGTAGTCCTTGGCTGTGATGTGTCACCGGCAACAATGCAAGTTGTGAAATCAGTAATCGATGACCTTCATCGTAGGATAAGGCTGCCAGAATATCCCCAAGTGGAAAGTTATTCATTAGCTGACATCAAATCATACTTAACGAGATGGACTCCTAGGTTTTTTATTCTAGTGGTGGATGCAGATAGGTCTCATAAAATCCAGCAGCCTGAGTTGGAAGAAATTCTCAGGACAGCAGCTGTCGTTGTTGGTAAGAGGATTTGATAATAGCACAAGAAAGTGAAAATACGTATATTTTGCACAACCCTCTGTTGCAGTAGCCTGTTTATAAAAGTTCAAAGAATCATTTCTTTGTAGTTGAAATATTTCAGTGTTGCAAATACTCAGTTTTATGTAAGGTGGACTACTTGAGAACATCATCCAATAATTAAAAAGGCCAATAGACACCTTACCTGCTATTGAAAAGTTATTTTTAGATATTGTAGCTCACTACGATACTTGCTTTAAAATTTGTTAGAAGTTATTTTCTAACACTCGTCGTTCAGTTGACTATTTCTTATATTCTCTCTTTTATAACGCAAGTTATTACAACGGATACTAGCTTTGATCTCCCTAGGAAAGTGTGGGTCACCGCTTATAAAGGTGACGCTTACTGAGCTGTCAATCTCTAACCATCGTCATGCTTTTACACTTAACTAGCGAATCACGCTAAACTACGCAAAGCGGAGTTCGCATACTAAGTAGATACCTTGGCGATGTTTACGCTTCACAAAATGACTTTCTACCTTAAGTTTCTTAGTCTTACGGTCAAGGTCGAGCGAAACAAAAACAAGATTGAAAAGAGAAATAGCCCTTGAAGACTGCTACATATCGGCAGAATAAACAGAAAAATTCGGAGAAGAAAGGGCGTACCTAAGGTACCGCCCCTAAAAGAGCTACGTGCTAGCCGTATAAGTTATCTGATTACAAATTCAGTGCGGAAGATGAAAATTACTGTATGTTTACACCTTTAGTCACCTCTAAGAAAAAAAGTTGTCGAACGTGCTAAATTCAAGTTTAAACACTATTTTCCGAATCGGGAATTCGACATGGATTTAGCCTAAAAACGAGAGTATTAAAGAGGTAAGGGTATAAAGAAGGGTTGTTTCCAGGAAATTCCTGCACGGGATCAATTTTTAATGGGGTCACCTTTTTAAGCGGTGACCCACACTTTCCTAGAGAGATCAGAGCTAGTATCCGTTGCAATAACTTGCGTAATAAAAGAGAGAATAAAAGAAATAGTCAACTGAACTACGAGTGAAAATAACTTCTAACAAATTTTAAAGTAGGGATCATAGTGAGCTACAATATTTAAAAAGAACTTTTCAATAGCAGATAAGGTGCGGTCATTTTCTTAGTAATTAATCATCTTTAAACAACATAATGGAAATATACTGATATGTGGCCGCAAACCGCAATTTACGCAAAAACATGTCTCCATGTCAAATTCACGATCATAATAAGGAAAAGGTGACCAAACTCTACTGTAAGGTGAGACAACCAAAAGGAATAAGAAATGATCAACTGGCTTGTTACATGTTTACTGAATAGCTTATGCTAATATATTATTTCCATTTATTTTCACGTTCAAATAAGTCAAAAATCATTCATAATGAAAATTCTTGCTAGATGCCAATTTTGTCTTTTAACAAATTTGTGGCCATATCTGAAACGAAAACGAAAATAACTTACAAATCACGGCATCCGCACATTGGTCATGTACTACACCTGGTCTTAAATACTATTTCTTCGGGCAATTAACAAGAAGATGGTAATAAAATATAACTATTTGTTTCAATTTGCAGTTGAAAAGGTTATCTTCACGATTTGCAATCGAATTCCTGCTCCAACTGGAGAGGAAGATAAATTTGTAAAAAACGTTGAGCGAATGCTTAAAGCGAAAAGAAAGGGCCTTATCGTTTGGTTGGAGGATGGAAAACTGAATGTGGAACCCGATGTCTTGATACAATTAATGCTTGGAGCCCCAATAGCGGCGAAGAACAGACAAGGACAGCTGAGCCACTCAGAAGAATCCCTCAGACCAACCAATGCTGCTTCAGGTTTTTCATCTGACAGGAGACTGCTTCAAGAGACACCAAAGCACATGGGGGAGTTTCCATCACAAGAAGTGCGTTATAATCCTACATCATATGGAGGAGAATGCACGGATTCCAGCGATGTTCTTGTGCTCAAAACACGAATCCGTCAAGGGATAATATCGTATGCTACCGAGGATCTTGTGTTTCGTTATCCTGATTTTGTAATTCCCAAACATATAGAGGAAAGTTTGAGGTGCAAATATTCAACGACAGCAAACGGAGTGCTAAGCATCTATTCCAACACGGAAGGCAAATTACGAACCACCGTACAAACTGATAGAGCAGCCACTTGTTTGATTATTTAATGGACAGATCAACACAACCTCTTCATCATACTTAAACAAAGTGAATATTATGGAGGCCTTTTCTCTTATTAGTAAATCATAGAACGTACACAGTCTTTAAATTCACGTGTCACGCAACATGCGGACATTTCAACTTGAGATTTTGTATGGTAGAATAGAACAAGGTTATGTACATAACTCTGCAGAACAGTACAAAACACGGACGGAAAGCAAAAGCAAAGCGGATCAATAAATTGCCGCACCTTATGATTCAAATTCTTACTATCTTACGTTCTTTAAGCTTGATAATACGAACCTAGAAGCCAAAATACTAGAAAACTAAACAAAAGCGAAATGATAACTTCCAAATTCGATGGGTTACCTTATGAAACGAGCGAACATTTTTCTCTTCGCTCGTATTTTCCTCGACCTTACGTACATTTCTCGGAAAAGGTACCAGTCAATTTGCGCAATGTCCGGGTTAAACCATCGAAAAAGGTGTGATTATTATTTTAGATATGCTTGCTGTAAATGAAATGAAGTGAATTATGCGAAGTTCCCTGTTTGCTAGTCATAATTACAGAGCACTGCAACCTCCGTGAGCTATAACATTTGCGTGAGTTGAAACAGATTACGTTCGAGATCTTAAAATGACTATGTGAATCTATAAAACCCATTAATATGTTTAATCGTCTTTTAAAGAGAGTTTAAAACAATTTGAAAATCAAATGACATAATAGATTTCAAAGAATGGTCGTGGGATGACATTCAATGATTGTCAGAACCATTCGCATTAAAAGCTATTAATTAACTTACAATGTGAATTAAATAAAAGTGGCGGGCAGTCGCTAGATCTCTAGGAAAGAGTGACTTTTTTGGTGCAGTAAATTGAGCATCAAAACATAGGTTTTTGAGGAAATTTTTGGTACAGCCATTGATGCAAGGCATCACGGAAGCCAAATCTCCTTTTTCCAACCGTTGCAAGCTTTTCTCACGGCCTTACTCGAAATTAATGACAGTATTATATCAATAATGTCATTAAAATGATTTCAATTTCCACAAGCTTTCAAACTCAGTACTAAAGTAAAGTTTGCCATGCATCAAAAACGTAGTTAAAAATTATCTATTTTTTGACGAGTGGTCAACCTTCTGCCCGAAAAAAAATCTATGTATATAGATTACTTCTGGGTTGCTAACGAAGGCTCAGAGTATTGTGCAACATCCCCCCAAAAGCGGTCCAAACCAGTTTCGGATTATAATTGTGGTTAGTTGGTTTTGGCGAACTACAAACTTTACTCTAAGGTTGGTTTCTGCCGCGTGCATACTTCTTAGATGGTCCCTGTAGCCTTCCGGTACCTGCCATCCGTCCTCTCTATGCACCACATCTCTCGCGTCGTCTGAGACTTCCCCATGGCGAAGCCGAGTATCTAGAAGTACTGAACCTTCTGGATAATTCAGGGACAACCCTGGAAGAGAAAGAAAAAGAACACACGACAAAATTGGGATGATATAGTAGATCAGACAATGTAAACACGGGACGAACACGCTCCACGGACTGAACATCCGTACGAAATTCTCTTGTATGTAATTCTGTAGCCTTAGGAGCACGAGTAGGTCTAGTATTCAAGTTAAGTGAAGGGGAAGCTGACTCTGACGCCGTATCTCCATTTCGGAGCCTTCTAGGATTAAATATTTTTTTAAGTAATTACACGTTTTGAAAAAGAGGGGGGTCACAGTGTCATTGGGATCCTTCCTTCTCATCTCTGTGCCTTAAAGCTACACCATCTCATGAGGTATCCACGATGAGTCAGGGAATGAGTTGTCTTGTATAAGGGAATGAAATTATTTGTTTCGAACATTCTATGCTTGAAAAAATGATTGGGTCAAAATGATATTGAATTTATCTCGCCATACGTAATAGGGAAGCGTTCGACGACGTAAAGAGAATTGATTACTAGGATCTCTACATCCGATCACTAACCAAAGTATTTTAAAATAACTTAAAGATTAATTAAATGTAGCCTTACCTGACGGAATCTTATCACGAGGACCCACAACAACTATTACTTCCTCCTTGTTCTTTTTGTAAGATGCTTCAAATTCATTTACATACTCGACCTATATTTTCAAAGTCATATATTCAATTAAAACGTTGCAACGTTACAACGTTTCTTTCCCGTTTTGCAACGAATACCATTTCCTTGAGTTGTGTAACATGCACCCATAGATAATATGTAAACTGATTTTATCAAAAATGATTCAGTATCTCTATTGGTAAACATGAAATAAATGTTTTATGGCAGCTCTCTCTCTATGAATCGTTTTATTTTCGGTTGCATTAAGGACCCCTGGATCGCCAATTTACGCAAGCAGTTCAGGGGATAGTCTGGTTGGGATTTTGAACCAAAATTTGCTAGAGATTGTAAGCACATACAACTCCAGCTAATTTATTTTTCTTCATAGAATTATGCCTGGAAATAGATTAACCCCACAACCTAGCTAATGTGGCATATGGTTTGTATACCATAATTAATTAGCAAATTTATGGTTAACTATTGACCAAATTCTTCACGGAGGCTTGTCTCACTTATTCCATGCCCCCATCCCCCTCCCCCTCACAACGCTTTTTTTCCTATTGATGGGATAAGTAAGATATTTCTCACAATTTCACTACATAGCAACAGAATACTTTTGTACAAAGTTTAACCAGGAATAAAGTCAACTGTATTCTTCAAAAAGAAAAAAGCCTCAATAGGTTTGTAGAACAGCCATTCATAAGTAACTTAGCCATCATCAACAGAAGAGAGCATCAGCAACAGTAATGAAGCATAATTGATAAGCTACGTCACTACAAACGCAGTGTTGATTCAAACGTGTCGATTCACCAAGAATGCCGCGTATAATGTGCAAAAGAACAGAATTTCAATTTAACACTCACTTCATCCGTTGGATACACTGAAATATTCTCTGGAACGTTGGACGGTGTCGATTGTGTGATCTCTGGTTGAGGATTCAGCTCCTGGTTATTTTCCTCAGCTGTTGCGTTAGAAGTGCCGGCTGGTAGGCTCTGGCTCATTATAATCAAACTTTTCACCCATCTTACTTGGTTAAAAAAAGTGTAGAAGAGCCTTCTCGTGAATTACTCGGTGGTTTTTGTGCCAAGAAAAAATGAAACTTTTTCGTCCGTCAAGATATTCCTCTTCGAATTGTGACGAAACTTTCCTCCGAGCCCAACGTGACATGACAGCTTCGTTTTCCTCTTCTCTCCCCACATAGTTGTCGTCACCGCCTATAATTATTAAAAATTTTTCGCCTAATGGTAACAAGCAGAATAAAAATTAGTAAAACTCAACGATCGAACGTTGAACATTCGTTGATATGAATTCTCGCGCAAAACCGAAACAGCATTAGTATTTGTAACAATGTGGGGGGATAGGGAGGGGATTCGAGTTAACCGGGTTAGAGTTAGGGGGGTTCTACTATAGTTGTGAAGAGAATTTAATAATTTTTTTTAAGTTAATGCTAAATTAATGGCTACATAAACAAATGAAACTAAAAGCTTAAAATTGAAAAATAAAAAGACGATAGAAACTATTGCGGTTTGAACGGGCTAAGAAGTTTGACCTTAGGACAGTCCAGCAATGTGGGCCGATGACATAACCCGATCGATCAAGTGGCTGATCATAATCTTTCCGTACGTACAGGTTCTCTATCAAAAAACAACGTTCACACTTCAGTCCGAATAATCTAACGCAAGACTCACCGGTCGCTCTCAGTAAAGCTTTGTAGATCTTCGCGTAGCCAATGCCAGCGTTGTCTTCGTTGATAGAGAGTCGAGATTCATTGGCATGAACTACAAATACGGCAAAATCCATATTTAGAGTGGGAACTATGCTATCACTTACAGAGGACATCTCTGAAAGTTTGAAACAATGCTTCTAGATCGATATTTCGAATTCAACTTTGTCTTTCACTGTAGTCAAGAGTGCTTCTATTGAATCCAGTTTGAAAGTATTGTCACAGTTAAAAAGGTGAACAGTCTTACAGTTTGGAACTTGTATCTCCATGTTTTATGGAACCAGAAGATAGGAAAGATTCCCAGATAAATAAAACAGTTATTTTTGTGAAATGGCTTTGTAAGCTTCGGTTTCGCAAAAGACATCCATAATTCATTATGGGCCGGCTTAGTCACGTAAGGAAATCTTTTTTGATGTGTACTTCAATGCAATCTGTGAAAAAGGACATGGACATGGTATGGATGAGTTGATTAAGGTTTACTAAAACTGTTTCTTTTGTCAAAATTTACATATCTTTACCTTTCAAATGTAACCTCGCAGCTTATACACTGATAACAATTCCTCAAAGACTATCTTAAGTGCTGTGTTGTTCTTTCTTAATTCCATTTGGTTAACTCACTGAATCCAAATTCCTCCGATAGGTCATGGATGAGTGTGCATTGATGATCTTACCTTACATTAAATTGTGTTAGAGAAAAATCATAAGACTCTCTCTTAACTGTAGTTGTTTCAGTATAGTGGTACATTTTTTTGTAAAGGGTAGTTAATTGTCAATGATTATATATAGGCATGCCTATTATCATTTTGTTTTTCCAAATCCTAGTCATTATCTGTTTGAAGGGAAAATCATGTTTTAAAAGTTTGCCTGACATACAAGTCACCACTTTCATCCTACATGATGTTTAAAGTCATTTAAGATAATGATAGATTATAAAGAAATCTTTATTTCACACTGAAACTTTAACTTTAACAAAACTGATTCCATGTAGTTTTTAATCATCTGTCGCTTTATATTATAACATAGCCAGTAAATTTGTTTAATCAAATTGAATTGCGCGAGCGTGCTTCATGCTCCTATTGTGCACGCTCATGACGTCAGCAAACAAATCCCTCGAGAAAAAATTTCCCATCGGGTTGAAAATGTTATAAAACAATTGGTTCATACGTCATCTGTGCGTTCATCGAGATATGAAGCACTTGGGAAGTTTGGAGAGCACTCAAGAAGCTACGCATCTTTCGTGCTCTCCAAACTTCAGGCGTGCTTCATATCTCGATGAACGCACGCTGACGTATAAACTAATTGTTAATGAGTACAGAAAGTCAGATTTAATAATAACTAATGCATAAGTATACTGCAATATATCCATGATGAAATTTGTTGAAAAAAAAAATCTGTAGATACTTTCAAGTTTTCCTAAGATTAAACCCCCCCTCCTATTAAAAAATGGTAATATCATTATCTGTTAATGAGGAATTAGTAGAGCAATCTATCATATACAAATGTTGTTAAATTATATAGAGGTATGAAATACTTAAGATCTTCTTATAAGTTTTACTTCAAGACAACATTGTTGAAATTGATGTTAGCAAAATACTGGTTACAGTTAGCGATAACATATAAGTATTGGAGCCCTAATTATTGTGCGTCATTGCTGTAAAGATTTTTCACATGGATCGATGGTTGTACTGTATTTAGCTCAATACTCAATCTTTCAAAATGTATTGATCACAATTTTACTCTTACACCTCTAAACCCCAGAGTTTGTGCCGCTGCATGTGGTTGGCAATTACGTTCCCAATTTTTATCCCTGATTGAGTTTCGTGTTTCCGTATCAAGTAGCGCATAAAGCAAGTCCTCCCTTAACAGTCTATTAAAAAGGGCTTTAGACTAATATAAAATTACCTATGAACTGTGTAACTTTTGATCGATATACTACTTTATATATTTTTTTTGTTTAACCTCACTAAAGTTTAAATCATTTTGTTCCAGCAGATATTGGTATTTACTGCAACTGGAAAAATTTCGAGCGCACAACTGTCGCATATATCGATAATCATAACTAAATCCTTGCCCTTGGTTTTCATTCTCACACTGTGTGTTAGGGTACATGTGTACACCATTCACAGCTTGGCTGCTATAGGGTGAATTCAATATTTCCTGAAACAGTATTTTCTGAAACAGTATTTTCTGAATGTCGACATTCCTTTGCTTTAAGAAACTTAGAAGAGGAGCAGGTCTCAAATTTTGCAACCTGGTTTAGATGAGTTGATACTTGGTAAATAATTGTGATTATTTTACTAGCTAGCAATGGTGGAGCCAATAAATTACTTTCCTGAGATAGAAATGTTTATCCATGTAATGCTGTTGCTATATATCCGCATTAAATGTTTATCCACTAGTTGCAGTCGAAGAAAATACACGAGTTACTATTTTCCAACCTGCAGCATTCAGCCGCGAAGGTAAGAGGGTTCATTTTAGTAACCATGGTTATGGACACACCTCCGTCACACCTCTTTATTGCTCCAATGAGAGCTTGCGTTTAGCTTTCCCAGAATGCATAAGCAGTCGTTAGGCCTCAAATTCATTATGATGTGAAACGCGGATACATCGTATTTCTCCTTTTATTAACCGTAAAAGTTCTAATTTATATTAGAGATCTTGTGCCAGCCTTTCGTAGGGCGGAGTTTTTCTTGCAAGTCTTTATGGCCGACTTTAACTCATTCAGGAGAGGTAAGTACAAAGTAGTTGACAGCTTTGTCAGCGAGGAGTCGTATGAAAAGTATTCCATAATTGCTTTTGTTAGTTAGCCACTCGCTTCTCGTTTCTTTTGTTACTGCCGCGTATTGATAAAGACTGTTAACAACGAGTAAAAAATTGTTGTTTAAGTGATTTGCCTTTTATACTAATTTGTATATTAATTCTTGGACCTTTCTTTTAGTAATAGTTCCATGTTTTCGCTATCTAGGTCTTCTAATAATTCAGAAGAGAGCTAAGTTATTGTGGATACTCTGAGACAGCCGTTTTGAGGGGTGCTGTTAGACAGTACAATGTAATACACACGTTACCCTACGAGTCAGTGCCACCGATGTATAAATCAGCCTATGCGGCGGAATGTCCATGGACATCATCACTAAACATGTGTATGATGGTCGATGGTTTTCAAATCTATTGAAATTTTTCCAAGCTAGTCCTAGGTGAAACATTCAGCAGAAATGACTGAATTACTCTTCAGTTATTTGCTCAAAAAATCTCACAATTCTGCGAAAACGCTGGGTTTGGAGATGAGTTATATCCTCAGTTCTGGGGGCTATACCATTTTGTAACAGTTAGGAAAATGAAGTTTCATGTGCAATACTTTATGGCAAGGTAGTCTTGAAGTAAATACCACCACTGATTTGGTCCACTAAAACCATCATAATCGGCTTATTTTTGTTTTGAAAGGCAGCAAATATAATATTTAAAAGTTTAGTCTAAGTGCAATACAATAAATCACTTACTAACTTTGCTTGCTCCAGTTCTACTGAGGAATATTGACCATCAGTTGCTTTTGTGAGGACCTCAGGGAAATGTTCTCTATTATGGTGCTCAGGCTGGGTAAGAAATTATTATTTGCAGAATTAGCTGAATTTATCTGCTGCAATGACATTTTAAAAATGAATGAAAGACAGTTGATTCCACTTTTAATTAATATTTAAAAAAAAAAATTTAAGGTGATGTGCTGGGCATGACCGCCATGTACACCCCCCAGCTAATGTTACGATGCCCCCTCTTCCTACTCTCTTGCCTCTTCTGTTTCTTCCTCTTCCTCTTCCTCATCCTCTTCCTCTTCCATAAGGAGAGGCACATTCCTTGTAGAATTGTCCTCTCCCTCCACAATTGAAGCACTTTTTATTTCTATGAGAGGAAAAAAAGGGAAGAAATTAATTAGAAGTTGTAATAAGGCAACACTCTTGTTCGGAGATGTTTCCCAGTTGACAGCTATACTCACAAGATCTATTTAAATAACTCTATTACACTAAAATCCCTATTTGCATTATGATAGATTTTTATCTTTCCTACAATGCCTGCATACTGCAGTTTTTATGTAACTGGAAAAAATAGTTATTGTATATGTGTATATGTGTATGTATTGGAAACCATAATGATGGATGTTCAAGGTGGTTTTTTATTTGGTTTATATTTAATTTTATTTTCTTTGTAAAAAATAAAAAATAATCATATAGTATCACCTTTTTTCCTTCTCACCTCTAAATCTTTGAGAAATTATCTTTATCTTCTGTTTGAGAGTTGTTAAGAAATGGATCTTATTTTAATACAGATAGGGATTTACTCTGTTACGTACTATTATTTGTTGCTCTAACTGAACAAACAATATATTTTCACAGTCCTAAACTTCCAATCATCATACAGTGGAGAGTGTTTGGACAACTTTTATCCACATGTTGTGTTGATAAAAAAAGTCACTAGTTCATTGTGCTCACACATTTATTTTTTTTGAAGCAATAAAACTCATTTGTGCACAGTTTCCATAGAATAATCTCTTTTTGTTATTTCTAAAATTTAATTTCTTTTGCATGAACATGATTAGATTTTTTTAATACTGTGGAAAATGACATTCAAAACAAATGTTAGCCTAGTTTATTGTAATATTGGTTGTTGTTAGGTTACTACGTACTTTATTTTATTATTCCTTCTCTTCCACCCTTTTCTTTCACCCTTTTTCCCATTTTGCTAATGTCCACATCTATTTTATGAAAAAAGAATACTTGTTTTGAACAAGTTTATTAAAAATACTCTACAAGTTCTGCTATGGTATTAGAATAGGTTTCTTTGAAGTTACAATACTGAACCAAGTGATAATAAAGCAAATATTAAGAACATCTACTTCACTGGAAATGGCCAAGGGAAAAACAGTTTGCTAACCAAACATCATTTCATATTGCTTTGACTTTACCAGGAAAGTTGTATTTTAAGGAGGCTATTGTGTCACTTTTCCAACTTCCTACAGAGGGGAAAGTTTATTCACTGTTTACAGGTACATGACATTTTCTGGAGTCATTATAGAAGAAAAGAAAGTGTTACCTTACAGTTGACACTCACCCAAATTACCCAAATCACTGCCTGCAGGGGGTGGTCTGTCAGGTAGATCTTCATCGTTTGTTATATGAACAGTAAACTTATGTAATTCTTAATTAACAAAAAAAAGGTATTTTATTGTTATTAAGGAAACAGTGAGCTAACCTAACACAACTTCATTGCACAGAGTTTTATAGTGGATTTGTTTTTGAAAGAGGCTGTGATGTCCCTTTTCCAACTTCTTAAAGAGAAGATAAACTGTAAATTGCATGCAGATGCATGACATTTTGAGGAAGAAAGGGAATATATTATTTTCCATTCAACACTTACCCAAATCTCCATTTGAAGGAGGTGGTCCTATGGGTAGATCTTCACCATCTGTAATATAAACAGTACACTTATGGAATTGTGAATTTAAAAAAAAGGTATTTTATTTAAAAATCAAGAAACAGGTGTGTTATGAAGAATATTTGTCTAAATTGACCATCTCAATTATTTTTTTGTCATATGATTGCAGAATATATTATTTGAATAGTGTATTATTTATTATGCATATGAAATTTTATGAACATTTAAATCTTAATCTAGTTTCACAGTTGTGGTTTAGGTGAGTTAACATTCTGTTGTAAAACTAGCACTCACCTTCTTGGTTTAAATGTGGACCATCCGTGGGAATAAATTGAAATGTTTCCACTTTAATCGTGTTAATGAGTTTGTTAGTAACCAATAATTATAAAAATCTTAATAAAGTAATTCTAAGTGAGTACAAAGTGCCTTGCCAAACATTATTTTGTATGTGGGATTATTCATTTTAGATGGCAGTTTTAAGCCTGGAATTAATTTTTCAAGAATAATTTGTCACAAAGTAAAATAATAAACGTTAAAAAAAAAAATCTTCAGTGGGTGTTTCTTTTACTCATGACATCTGAAAGAATGAATACCAAAATTTCGTCGTGATTGTTTATTCCAATTTTATTACAATAAGTATCGTACGATGGAAGCAAAAGTAACAGCACAAATTTATGCTCTTGCTATTGGTACGTCTTGTATAAATACTTTCTTTTTAGACAATACAACATCCCTCGACCTTTTCTGACATCCACAATTTTCTGTCTGACATTAACAGTGTAATTGAGTTCAAGAAATTAAATTTGCCTGTTGTCTACCCAACTGGGGAAGGAAAGATATCAAAGTTGATTTATGCCTACCGGTGTTAGTTGAGAGTAAGTAAGTTTATGGGCCTCTAACTTGTGAATAGAACGTTCAGATTTCGCCAAAATACATCGACTCAACTTTTACGAATGACTTAACACTCAGGAATCATAGAGAGACTTTTTTAACCGTAATAAAAATAATTTTGTATGACATTGTAAAGAAGAACAGCAGGTTTCCAAGTACATGTCATAACTGTGAGTGTGCTAGGACTCTGCATGAAAATGTTGAAGGAACTGAAAAACAGTTATATTGTTATTACAATAATAATTTATTTTCCTCGAAACCCTGCTTAATTTTCGAAGAGGAATTTATTGCTCAGAGTCTTCGTGACGGTATTACTGCGTTTGAAAAAACTGAAGTGCCGATAACTATCGACGAACGTACAACTATCGAGGAACGCACAACGCTTTTTGCCCTGGCCAGGGGCAAAAAAAAAAATGCGAGCTTTGCTTTTAGGCTTGGCTAAATCTATATATTAATTTATTTCAGCTTCTGAGTCCTACCTTTGGTTTGAAGTTGTTTGTGGATTACTTCCTTCCTTTCGTTATTTTTCCCTTTTCCTATCTAATTTTGAAATACTATACCCCATTTCCCTGATCCTATAAGATAACAAGAACTCATCTCAAGATTCGAAAAAGACGAGACCAACGTAGCCTAGAAAGCTTTGTAAACATGATGACCATCCCTGTGACTTTCAGTGACGAGAAGCTGTAGATGAATGCCTACAGAATTTTGCTTAAAACCTCGCCTTTATTTCTGTGGTTTAATCCTGATGGCTCTGTATTTAAATCAACTGCGTAAATAAAATTGTCCTTCTGAACGAAAAGTGAGGCAATTATGAAATTCGAATCATATCCTCTACGTTTTCGTTTTTTCCACTCCGGTATGAAGCAGGGTAACTTGAATGCATACATCTTGAGTTCGATTAGACACAAGGCAAAGAAATGCGCAAATATAATGAAGCTTATTTTAAGCAAATGAAGATCATCGCAGTATATACTCAACTTAAGCAGTTGAGAAACAAGGCCTGAAAAAAATTCAGGCCTGAACGGGAATCGAACCCATGACCTCTGCGATACCGGTGCAGCGCTCTAACCAACTGAGCTATCAAGCCAACTGGGAGCTGGTCAATTGTGAGTTCGTTATATACCCGTAGATGGAGAAGGTGTGATAAGAATACATGAAAGTCATATATTTGTACTGCGGAAAATACATTTTAAGCAAATGAAGATCATCGCAGTATATACTCAACTTAAGCAGTTGAGAAACAAGGCCTGAAAAAAATTCAGGCCTGAACGGGAATCGAACCCATGACCTCTGCGATACCGGTGCAGCGCTCTAACCAACTGAGCTATCAAGCCAACTGGGAGCTGGTCAATTGTGAGTTCGTTATATACCCGTAGATGGAGAAGGTGTGATAAGAATACATGAAAGTCATATATTTGTACTGCGGAAAATACATTTTAAGCAAATGAAGATCATCGCAGTATATACTCAACTTAAGCAGTTGAGAAACAAGGCCTGAAAAAAATTCAGGCCTGAACGGGAATCGAACCCATGACCTCTGCGATACCGGTGCAGCGCTCTAACCAACTGAGCTATCAAGCCAACTGGGAGCTGGTCAATTGTGAGTTCGTTATATACCCGTAGATGGAGAAGGTGTGATAAGAATATATGAAAGTCATATATTTGTACTGCGGAAAATACATTTTAAGCAAATGAAGATCATCGCAGTATATACTCAACTTAAGCAGTTGAGAAACAAGGCCTGAAAAAAATTCAGGCCTGAACGGGAATCGAACCCATGACCTCTGCGATACCGGTGCAGCGCTCTAACCAACTGAGCTATCAAGCCAACTGGGAGCTGGTCAATTGTGTGCGATGATCTTCATTTGCTTAAAATGTATTTTCCGCAGTACAAATATATGACTTTCATGTATTCTTATCACATAATGAAGCTTATTAATGCAATAATTTGTAGCCACCTGCGTTAATTATGATATTTTCTGAGCTTAACGCATAGTTTGCGATTGAGAGAGGGCAGAGAAGGGTCACTTCCAAAATTAATAAAATTGTTTTCAGTCAAAATAATGGATTGCGATAGGAAAAAACCCATCCTTACCAGGTTCAGGAAAAACCATAGAGGAAGGGGAATATTTTGTTAAAAATGATGTCACGGACGCTTTGCTTAGTTTATTAAAGAAACAGCACCGAACCGAAAAAACAACGGCAACCAAAATACGAACAACAACAACTGTAGCAACAAAATGAGCACAATATAAATATTAAGGAGTACTCATAGGAAATACCCTGATGACTGCGATGACCGGAGATCGCCATGATAAGCTCATCGGCAGAAATATTGGACAAGATGGCGGCCGCGCTTGCGCATTTCGTCCATAATGGCGTCCAAATAATATAAGAAACTGTATGGAAATTTGTAAAAATTTCTAAAATATAACAATCAGGAGCTCATGGTCCCGTCTGCTCTCGATCAAGACATATTCACTACTGATTCTGCTATCCATCAAACCTCACAGGGACTCGATAAATAAAAACCACTTACTTCCCGAGCCAGTTCTTTTGTCATTGATCATTGACCTAGGTCGCCATACAGTTCTTCAAAATCCATAGTATTCCATCTCAAACACTCGCCTATTACAGGAAAGTGCATCAATAAAGTCAACTGCTCTCGATCGAATTGACTGCTACAGAGTTCGAAGCGTCCAAATATCCTGTAAAATTGCCATTTCCTCCCATCAAAAAAGTTCCCAACGCGCCAGAATATCCCTTATTTTCCATGTTGAGTAAGTGACGAGACGCCATGTTGAAAATTATGACTGAAATAGTTAAACACGAGCAACGCTGATCTTCGAATCGTCGGCCATATTTGTTTATGTTCTTGCAGGGAAATAAATTAGTTCTCAGGTCCTTTTCGGAATAAAAATATGCCAGGCATTGAATGCAAATTCAGTAGTCTTAGCGCAAAAATTAAATTAAAGCAAATCAAAATTCTGACATCATGTCATCGCTCTGCCTCGAAAATCCCAAAGATTTACTTGCAGGTCTTCTTTTATTTTTCTTTTCATCAAATAGAAGATCTGCGGTGCTCAAATTGTATAAGTCATGGTACGAAACACTCTTCTTTGCAGATCGAGCAGTGATCGCCGCCATATTGAATTCTCTTGGTATTATTGATATTACCGTACGTAAGTTTGCAATCTAACTGAGCGTGAAAACCTTTAAGACTTGGACTGTCCATTTTGTTTCCTCTTTGAGGATTTTCGTCTCTGCTCACGTTTTAATAGCGTAAATTATGGCGCCTGGCATATTTACAAACCTTGGTTTGGTTCTTCTGTCGCTACTTTCCGGCTCGCTTGTTCATTTTCAATTATCGAAAAAGGCCAGAGAGAAGTCCCGGAAAAGGTCGGACATAGTACAATTTGGCAGATGACGTGAGAGCTGTAACTCAGCTTTATGCTTTTTACTCTCATAGGGTACGCTCTCTCAAACAATGACAGTGCGCGTGATATCCGAACTTTATTATAATAATAATTACTCTACGAGGGCGCGCCGAATATGAGGTGATAAATAACTTAGCTGATAAATTCGTTGATCGTATTTGTCGGAGCTAGGTTATAAAATCTTAACCTGGCTCCTTTCAGCCAATCAGAAGGCTAGAAATGCACTAAGCGCGCTCCAGTTTTACGAAGTTTACATCTTATTTCCACGATAAACCCTGAATACTAGCGTAAATTTTATTTTCGCCAACATAATGTACTTAAAGACTTCACGCACTAAGCTCTGACATACGTAATACCTATCGTGCGGGCTCGATTATGATTATCAAAATCTCCCGAAAATAGTTTGGCTTCTTGCTCTCTGTGCACGATATATCCTTTGAAATAAGTTAATCACTGCCGTATGGGAATAGTGAGAAAGAGCACTTAGCCTATATCATATGTTTTGGAACCACACATAAGTTTGGGAGTTACTACATCACGGGCGACGAGCGGGGATAGAAAAAACGACCCAAATACGAGTGGTCAGCGGTGAAACAACTTTAATACATCATATATAGACAGATCATTTGTAGTATCAGGAAACAATCGTGTTGTAAAGCCGAAGTGTAAACAGTTTACTTCGCTAAATAAAATGTTAAGCAATTCAAAAGTGTTGATTGTACATATATCTTTTACTGCTTTAATAAACAATGAAGGCATCGGTGGCATCCGAAAGGTACCAAGAAGAATTAAATGTACATTTTGTAGTTGCAGAAAACAATCGTGTTGTAAAGCCGAAATGTTACCAAGTTACACTTCGCTACTTAAAAAGTTAAGCAATTTTCCTCAAGCTTTAACTGGAACAATACTTTTAATGCTCTATTAACCAACGGAGGTATCGGGAAAGGCATTGATGACACCGGGAAAGGCATCAAGAAGAATGATATTAACGTTATGTAACTTGTTGTGTGACGAAACAAACGTATCTTGACTTGTTCAAAGCATTAATCACAGTTGGCTTCCTTTTCACTTGAATTTTGCATCCACAGCCTAAGATGAGAAATTTAAAATTTCTATCAGCTGAAGTTCTTTCTGCATATTATATCTATTCAATCGCCCCCCATTCACGTGGAAAAAAGGCAAGTAGGAAAACACTGAGCTTCGAGAAACAGCCATGTTAGGGCTAATGTATTTACCATTCCTTAAATATTTATAATCAAGACCACTCGTTTAGGAGACCTTTTCTCAAAAGATCCACGCGTGCAAATAATTCTGTTTTCCGCTCGAAATGTTTTTCTTCCTATTCAATTGAACAACTGACTTAGCGTTTAAGCCGAGAAAAAAATCACAAAGTTTGAATTCTGGGATGTTGTCCACTGTTGGCTCCATCAAGTTACGATTCTGCACCATTGACGCTCGTGACAAATTGACTAGTCTTAATTGACTACCAAGGACTGTATTTCTTATCTTACAAATTAAGGTCTGTACATGACATTAAGTTCATCATCTGGTTCATTGTTATAGTCAGCTTTAAAATTTAAACTCTACTTGTACTGACAAGAAGCCACCCTAAGGGCAGGTGAAATGTTGCGTAAGCGTCTCCGCGAAAGGCACATCCAGACAACTTGCATGGAAAAACTGGCCACAGCTATCGCACCCAAGCCAATCCTCTCCATCGTCAAAATTTGCAAATCTTACAGACCGCGGTATTTCTCCTATAATTGAACATTAATTGGCGTTTAAGAAACAATGGTATTTGACACCATCAAAACTTACCAATCAAGGTCATCATAACACGAGCCAAATATGATAGACGTTATTCTTTCCCTTTCCATGTCCACATCGTAACTTCCATTAATATCCAACCCCTCACACAAACACCGAGCAAACTTAAAACAAACAAAGAGAAATTTAATACATTCGAAACCAGGAAGCAGTCCTATTAAAGTGAGCTTTAGCAAGTGATTATGCTACTCACAAGACATTACAATCACACCACAGTTATAGCTATCGGTCTGTGTGTAATGTAGTGGTTAAACACATAGCCATGACTTGCAATTCCATCCTTGTCCACAAGCCAACCAGGCTGAAATCCCGCTGTTAAAGTTTGTATTTCTTTTCGCAACCTCTCGATGGATCAACCGGAAATCATGATACTTTTTTTTCGTCACGCAGCTAGCTACAAACCATGTATATAATTATTCTTGGTGCCTTTCCGAATGCCACTGACTCCCTCTCCGAAGCCTCCATTGTTTATTAAAGCAGTAAAAGATATGAGTTCAATCAACACTTTTGAAAAATTGCTTAAACTGTGAAGTAAACTGTTAACGTTTCGGCTTTACAACACGATTGTCTATGAAACAACAAATTATCTGTCTCTATATGAAGTATAAAAGCTGTTTCACCGCTGACCGCTCATATTTGGGTCGTTTTTTCTATCCCCGCTCGTCGCCCGTGATATAGTAACTCCCCATAAGTTTCCCTAGACAATACAATTGTTTTATTTGGTAGCGTGACAATCTTGGTATCCCAACATCCTTTACTTCCGCAACAGGATTGTTCAATGATGCGAAAACTCAATTTGGTTTCGTCATTCGCGAGAGGCGAGAGCTTTTGGATCGCATAATTGATTCTTCTTGTTGAAATTGAGCCACTATTTCGATTCCATTAAGTCTCCTCGTGCACAGTCTAGTTCTTTCATGTTTTACTTCATGATCTGTTGGTCCCTCAGACGATGGCAAATCTATTTTGTCGATTGAATACTGCTTCCGCTCGAGAGGAGTCAAGAAGCACTGGCAGGGTACGTGCGTCATACATGTAATCGCAATAATGTAAATATATGTTCATATTTTCATAAGTTGTAGACTTGAAAACACTTGTTCTTTGTTTGTAAAGGAATCGCTGGCTATCGGCTTCCTTTTTCTTTCTTAGTTCTGTGTAGCCAAAATAAACGGAACTACGCGTAGGATTCATTAACAAATATTGAAATCCGGCAAATTAAGTTCGGGCGAAGCGGGTTATGTCGTTACTCAGTAGGAGAAATTCTAAATGTAGTCTACAAATACCACTAGGTACGAAGCTTTATTTCAGATCGTAGTTCCTCTATAAGGAAGCCAATCCACTCGCCTCACCCAATGTACTCAGCACGCGTGCGAAGGTGGATTTTAATCTCGAGTTTGTGAGCAGTTAATTTCTTCCATAGTTATTTGATCATAGCTAACAGCAGGAACTATGGTTTGATCAACCCGTGATTGAAAGATCTTTGGAGAGAATTGGCTTGAGGAGTGCTTACGAAATCGCATCGCTTCGAGAGTAACTTCAGGCGATGCGAAAAGTATGGGCGGCCGTCACCACCAAAAATACAAGGATGTCAAATAGATCAGCAAATACAAAGATGGTGTAAGGATCAGCTGCAGGATAGCATAGCTAATAAAAGAATGGCATGGCCAAATTAAAGACAGTCTAGTTTTCCTTCGTGAAACAGAACACCCTAAACATGAATAGTTTAGCCAAATGAGAAACGGGTTGTTGAGTTGGAACATGAGATTGTGAAATGGACTAGCTCAATTACGAATAGCTTAGCACTCATTTGCAATACAGTACTCAAACGGTGTAGCGTTACGTTAAACGGCTCAGGGTAACGTCGAGTAGCACAGCATACGCACAAACGGTGTAGCATTGCGTCAAATGGCTCAGCCTAATTTAGAATAGTACAGCGTACACACATATGGTGTAGCGCTGCGGGAAATGGCTCGGCGTAATGTCGAATGGTACAGCGTACATAAAAATAGTGTAGCGTTGTGTGAAATGGCTCGGCGTAATGTCGAATGGTACAGCGTACATACAAACAGCGTAGCGTTGCGTGAAGTGGCTTAGCATAATATCGAATGGTACAGCGTACACACAAATGATGTAGCGTTGCGTGAAATGGCTCAGCGTAATGTAGAATGGTACAGCGTAGGCACAAATAGTGTAGCGTTAGGTCGAATAGCTTTGCAAAACATCAGACGCTCTATCTGAACATTAAATTGCTTAGTATTACTTGAATATTTCGATGTTGTGGCGAATCGTCGTGGCGTGACGTGAAGGGCATGTTATTCCTTTATTAGCTATGCTATCCTGAAGCTGATCCTTAAGCCATCTTTGTATTTGCTGATCTATACGACATCCTTGTATTTTTGGTGGTAACGGCCGCTAAGGCATCTCGCCGAAACCACCAAAAATACAAACCGCAAATGGAACAGCGATCTGCTGGGCGCATGACGTCATCGAATGAGAAGACTGGCGCGAAACCATTACATAGTGTAGTCGCTGTGTGGAAGAGTCTTCACTTCGCCTTGCCGTAAAGCAGAGCCAATTCGGTAAGTTTCTCCCCTTTTTTTCCCTGCCGATATTGCATTTATTCGTTGTCGTTCATAATAGTGTTAATTAAAAGAGCGAGACTGGATTCTACCACGGTTTACCGGCCTCCCGGTTTACCACAGTTTGCACGTGTTGGTGAGCCTGAATTTTAATAGTATTACGTAGTATTATGATGTGCATTAAATGTGGATTGCCGAGCTCTCATATCTTTTCTTTTCTGACTCGAGCTTACTTTTCAAAGGGAGTTTAACTTCAACGGTTCTTTGAACATTGCAGGAGTACGTGAGAAGTTGGATTTTGTGTGTGCCCTGGACGCCATGGTCACGCAACTCTAGTCAATATAATAGTGTGTACTGAACTCAGTCTGTAGCAATAATAATAATAATAATAATAATAATAACAATAATAATAATAATAATAATAATCACAAAAATTAATAGTTGAGGTACAGAAATGTAAAAATAAATAGAAATATAAATAAATACGTCTACCGAAACAAACGACGAAACAGCAAGATGTCCTGTCAATTGTCTGAATTATGCAATAGTTTTTATTCAGCAAGTTGCGACTGTAACAGATTGAACGGTAAAACTCGACCTAGAGTTGGACAATTACGTACAATTACTTGCATTACGGTGTCCGCACTAGCGTTCCTTAATACGTGATGACTACGGAATGGGAAAGAGCACAGGGAAGATAAGTGTGTATGCGCGCAAAACCAACTCAGAAAAAATATTACTCTTGCAAAAACTATTTTGGAACGCGAAAAAAACCCTTTAACTGTTTCCGGTCCAGACATGTAATCTACGTTTGATCGACAAAATAAAAATGGAACTTACTTTTACTATCACTGCACCCAGGAAAAAATTAATAAACAAAGCAATATAATGTACACCTCTTTAAAATAATAAATATGTCTTCTCTTAGCTTACTCTTATCGTCCGGCACACCGATATCACTTTGATCGAAAAATGTCAAAACGGATCAAGGATATCAGTTTTCTTACCATGGCGTCCAGGGCTCACACAATATTCAACTTCTCACGTACTCCTCCAATGTTCAAAGAGCCATTGAAGTTGGATTCTCATTGAAAAGTAAGCGTGAGTCGGAGAAAGAAAAGAGAGCTCGACAATTGACATTTAATGCACGTCATAACACTACTTAATACTATAAACTGTGGTAAACCAAGAGGCCGGCAAACCGTGGTAGAATTCAGTCTCGTTGCTATTTTAATTGACGCTTTCATGAACGACAACGAATAAGTGCAATATCAGCAGTGAAAAAATAGGAGAAACTTACCGAATTGGCTCTGTTTTACGGCAAAGCGAAGTGAAGACTATTCCATACAGCGACAACGCCATATAATGGTTTCGTGTCAGTCTTCACATTCGATGACGTCATGCCCCCAGCAGATCGCTGTTCCATTTGCGGTTTGTATTTTTGGTGGTTTCGGCGAGATGCCTTGGCGGCCGTTACCACCAAAAATACAAGGATGTCGTATAGATCAGCAAATACAAAGATGGCTTAAGGATCAGCTGCAGGAGCAATTTAATGTTCAGATAGAGTGTCTGATGTTTTGCAAAGCTATTCGACACTATTTGTGTCTACGCTGTACCATTCTACATTACGCTGAGCCATTTCACGCAACGCTACACCATTTGTGTGTACGCTGTACCATTCGACATTATGCTAAGCCACTTCACGCAACGCTACGCTGTTTGTATGTACGCTGTACCATTCGACATTACGCTAAGCCATTTCACACAACGCTACACTGTTTGTAGGTACGCTGTACCATTCGACATTACGCTGAGCCATTTCACAAAACGCTACACTATTTTTATGTACGCTGTACCATTCGACATTACGCCGAGCCATTTCCCGCAGCCCTACACTATTTTTATGTACGCTGTACCATTCGACATTACGCTGAGCCATTTCCCGCAGCGCTACACCATATGTGTGTACGCTGCACCATTCTAAATTAGGCTGAGCCATTTGACGCAACGCTACACCGTTTGTGCGTACGCTGTGCTACTCGACGTTACCCTGAGCCGTTTAACGCAACGCTACACCGTTTGAGTACTGTATTGCAAATGAGTGCTAAGCTATTCGTAATTGAGCTAGTCCATTTCACAATCTCATGTTCCAACTCAACATGGGCTACTAGACCGTTTCTCATTTGGCTAAACTATTCATGTTTAGGGTGTTCTGTTTCACGAAGGAAAACTAGACTGTCTATAATTTGGCCATGCCATTCTTTTATTAGCTATGCTATCCTGCAGCTGATCCTTACACCATCTTTGCTGATCTATTTGACATCCTTGTATTTTTGGTGGTGACGGCCGCCCATAGAAAAGTATTCCATTGTTGTAAGACTTGGTATTTTATGTTGTCATACTTAATTATTCATGCATAGTTTCCTGGCATACTTAAAAGAACATTTCTGCTTGGGCTAGCTGCACAACGGCACTCAAGCCAGGCAAAGTTAAAGTAATCTTGCACGCTCCCCCAGGTCCTGAACGAACGAAGTCAAGATGAAATTATTTTGAAGGGATGCCTGAAAAATTTCCTTGCGTGACAAGTACATTCTTAGCGTGACGGGATAAGAGATGATGTTCGGAAAACTAAACGGGAGTTAAACAATGTTATTCTACGTTTGCTTTTTCTTAATCATAATTCTTAGTATTTTCCCTTTTTCTGAATGAACACTCATTTGTGTGATAATCGTAAAAGGGATAAATTCATTTGACATACATAGCTAGCAGGCATTTTTCTCACCTCAATACCCTCAAGATCCACAAATAAATATTCTCTTTAATGGTGTATGAAGCAATTTTCAATTCAATGCAGAAAAGTAAAACGGAATAAGAGGGTCTCAATGGGGTTAACCGTTAGCAGTTAAACGGCCAAAAATTTAGCCGTTAGGCGTAAAAATTGATAAATTTTAATAGTTAGTTGTAAAAAGTTAATCGTTAAAAAAATTCTTGTAACCACAACGAAAAGATACTAACTGTTAGCCGTTAATTGGCCAAAATTTATTCATTAGCCGTGAATGCCATCACCCCCACTGAAACATTACAGTGTATGCTGAATTACATTTCGAGGAACATGTCCAATAGCAAATTACAAGTTACTCTCCTCGCGGACGAATGGAAGTCTTCCAAAGGTGGCCTGTCGACCATAAATCGAGAATTGGCGATACAGTTGGCTAAACATCCCAATGTGTCCGTAACTTTCTTTGTCCCGAAATGCACTGAAGCCGACAAAAATGCAAGTAGTGGTTGTAACGTGCGTATCGTTAAAGCACGGGAGCGGCATGCATTCGATCCGCTTGATTGGTTAAGTTTTCCACCAGATGATCTCTCCATAGACATAATCATTGGCCATGGTGTAAAACTTGGTAAACAAGCTCAAATAATAAGGGAAAGCCATCGGTGTAAGTGGGTTCAAGTTGTACATACTGCCCCTGAGGAACTTTCCATGTTGAAAACGTACTCAGATTGTGACAATGCCATATCTAAGGGCGACAAAAAACAGTGGAATGAAATCAAACTGTGCCAGATTGCCGATCTAGTGGTGTCTGTTGGACCAAGGCTTTGTGAGTTTTACTCGCGTTACCTTAGCTCCTCCGGAAAACATGTATTCAATCTTACGCCAGGTATCTTTTCTGAATTATCCTCGCTAAAGCTTTTCACAGTCAAAGGTAAGAGGTTCAATGTTCTGTTGTTTGGACGAGGCGACTCAGAAGATTTTAAACTCAAGGGTTTCGATATAGCGGCCAAAGCAGTCGCTCAACTGAATGACACAAGTTATAAGCTCGTCTTTGTGGGTGCACCAAGTGGAAACGAGGAACAAGTGGCAGAGCAACTGCTTGAGTACGGCTTGAGCAAAAAGCAGCTGATTGTGAAGTCATTTCTTGAAAATCGGGGAGATCTTGCAACCCTGCTATCTACAGCAGATCTTGCTGTCATACCCTCAAGATCGGAAGGATTTGGTTTAACCGCTTTGGAAGCGTTATCTGCTGGTCTGCCTTTTCTTGTCACACAAACCAGTGGATTTGGAGAGGCTCTGCAAGATGCTCTTCCTCAGAGTACCCCTTGGGTTGTGGATTCTGAGGAACCAGAGAAGTGGGCTGAAGCTATTAAAAGTGTCCGAGAAAAGGGTCGCGAAGCAGCAATTGGAGAATGTCAAACTCTACGGGAAAGCTATGGCAAGAAGTACATCTGGGAGAGTCAATGCAGGGATCTTGTGGAAAAGATGGTCAGCCTCGCTAATGGTAAGCACTTTTCAGTATATCTCCTGTGAATCGTTCTTGTCACGGTCATAGTGATTTTAGGTTTGGCTGCAAAACTAAGCCAACTTACCTGTGTCCCATTTTGTTTCAAAAGGTTTTCGTTCTGCTGCGTGAAAACTCATCTACACTTTCCCTTACTACACCGTCCTGATGATTCATTTCTATTATCACTGCTAGTTTTTTTTTACATTTTTGTGTTCTTTTCTGCTTAGCTACTTGAGTGAACTGACCATGGTAAATGTTTTTCTCTATATTAATTTTTTAACGTGATAACATCAAAGTAGTAAGTTAATTTCATATCAGAGGTCAGTGGTGAATTTTGAGCGTAGTAATATAGAAATATAGAGAGATGTTTTTTTTAATCATGCAAAGAGCGTGGCACAAAGAATAATACAAGGAATCGACCTCATACCAAGGAATTTCGCGCTCTGAAGCTCTTACACTGAGCCACTGATACTCAAGGGTGAGCTAAATTATTATAATGTAATGTCTGAGGAGTGTTCAGCATAGTACTGTTATCGACTTGGTGGCTCAATCTCGATGACTCGAAGATAGAGCGTCGAAACGCGAAATCCGATGGTTTGTTATTCAATTCCTCATGAGAACTCTGATTTCTCAGTTTATCCCACGCTTGTGAAGAGACGAAAACTGAACATCTTTCTCATTTGAAATACATTACATAAAATTTGCAGCCTCAGGAAGCAAGATGGAATCGTCAGTTACTGCTGCTCCCTCACAAAGTTTAAATGAGGCCTCTACTGTGTACCGTTCAGATGAACAAAGTACCAAAACGCACCCTGAAGTGAAAAATACACAACTGAAAGAGGAGTCTGGACTGTCATTGAGTGCAAGAAGTCCTTTACCTGAAGACCAGCGTTTGACTGAACAAAGGCTCGAGGACAAACGTGAAGGGAGACGAGAAGGTCTCACTGCTCATGATTTTGAAACGATTAGTGGAAGAAAGTCATCATATTTTTGTAATCAAGGAACCACGCCTGAAAAAAATCTTTCCTCAAGTCTTGAAAGACCCAAAGGTTAGAGAATTACTTTCGTATCAGCAATTAACTCTAAAATTATTACTTACATAAAGTATTACTGCTCTGGTGTTAGTATTTTATTCCGTTTTGAACGAACGATATTGGAAAGGAGGCTTTACATTTCCTCAGATGATTAGATCTTATGGTCTGTTGTTCAATTCCACATGAGGACTTTGATATCTTTATTTGTCCCACGCTTGTGAGAAGACGAAAACTGAACATCTTTCTCATTTGAAATACATTATATAGCATTTGCAGCTTCAGGAAGCAAGATGAAAACGTCAGTTACTGCTGCTCCCTCACAAAGTTTGAATGGGGCCTCTTCTGTGTACCGTTCAGATGAACAAAGTACCAAAACGCACCCTGAAGTGAAAAATGCACAACTGGAAGACGAGTCTGGACTGTCATCGAGTGCAAGAAGTCCTTTACCTGAAGACCAGCGTTTGACTGAACAAAGGCTCGAGGACAAACGTGAAGGGAGACGAGAAGGTCTCACTGCTCATGATTTTGAAACGACCAGTGGAAGAAAGTCATCATATTTTTGTAATCAAGGAATTACGCTTGAAAAAAACCTTTCCTCAAGTCTTGAAAGACCCAAAGGTTAGAGAATTACATTCGTATCGGTAATTAACTTTAAAATTATTACGAACACAAAGCATTACTGCTCTGGTGTTAGCATTTTATTCCGTTTTGAATGAACAATATTGGAAAGGAGGCTTTACATTTCCTCAGATGATTAGATCCTGTGGTCTGTTTTTCAATTCCGCATGAGGACTCTGATATCTTTATTTGTCCCACGCTTGTGAGAAGACGAAAACTGAACATCTTTCTCATTTGAAATACATTATATAACATTTGCAGCTTCAGGAAGCAAGATAAAAACGTCAGTTACTGCTGCTCCCTCACAGAGTTTGAATGAGGCCCCTATTGTGATATCAGAGATAGAAGAAAAACAATCAGTCGCTTCATCAAAATCTGAACAGTGCCGGAAACTCCAAGAAAATAGACCAGAACACTTTGTGGGAGTCAACGAAGGTAATTTTCCTGAGCCGAAGTATTGAATCCAATGACTTAGCGTATTCAGCTGTTTCGAGAAAAATTATCGGAAAAAAGCATAAAAATAGGTGCAACAACCCCGAAATGTATTTTGGGTATTTTTTAGGTTATGGTTCCTTTTCAGTGGAAACTGAGGAAGCGTCTCATGTCTTTCCTGTATGGTTAGTAGATAGAATTTACGGTAACGTTTTCACGACTAATGGCCCAAATGTGTCAATTTGTTTTGTTGTTTTTACGGCTAACGATTGATCCCATTGGATCCTTCCTGTAAAGAGAAGGCAAAGCAGGTTTGATTAATGTAGTAATATATTTCACTAATTGAAATTCATTGATTACCGGATACTCAGATAATCTTTCGATATCGTTCTTTTTCCGACAATCTTTCTCAAACAACTTCATTGTCATAAGGAGCGTTTTTTGCTCTTGAGACGACTCCTTATGCTTTCGGTATTTTGAAACACACCAATTCTTTGATGGTTCCTAGCCTCCACACTTTTTTATTGTGTTCCTTTAAATTGATATGAGAGAAATACTCAAATATTTCTTAATACTTACCTGACGGGGAGATGGGATTCTTCGAACCACTTGTAGACTGATAGGAGCAATACAAGTGCATGTGTCGCGTTGCGCGCGGCACGCGGCCTGGGTATCACATTATAAAAGAAAAGAAGCGCATGTGCTCTCCCTCAAAGTAATGAAGAGTGAGACCGTATTTATTGGCAGTAGACAGGTGGGGAGGAAAAGATAGCTTTGATGGCTTGGGGACCACTATTGCCCATATCAGTCTACAAAGGGTTCGGAGAACCCTATCTCCCCGTCAGGTAAGTACTAACCCTCCGGGAAAACATTATTTCTCCTTCACCCCTCTCCGACTGATAGTCGCAGTAGTGGTGCAGAATATCAAACAAACAATAGAGAAATGCAGAATAGCAAAACCAAACGGTTCAATAAACTCCACCGGAGGTCTGTAGTACAATAAAACAAGACGATCTGACCTCTGTGGCAAAAGCGTCCCTGCAGAAGCCCAATCTGCTGCTTCTGGGATAAGCTCAACAGAGACACCTGCTGCAGCATTTGCAGAGGTAGAGGCTCTCCCAGTCGAGTGCTCAGAGAAGCCCAAGTCGATTCCCACCATCTGTAGAGCCCTTGTCAGCCAACGAGAGACAGTCTGGCTTAAAACGGCCTGGTGGGGTAAAATGTAAGACGCCAGCAGCTTTGAGGATATACGCAACACAGATCATTACGTTTTCTGGAAAAGAAGGAAGAAAAAACTTACGGGCTGGGTGACTAGGCCTGGAGGTTTTGATATGTGGCTTGCATTAAATTCCCATGAACTCTCCTTCTTAAGAGAACAAGGCAAATCCAATAACGACAGTTCATGAGCTCGTGCTGCTGATGTGAGGGCAAGCAATAGAACAGTTTTGTAAGAAAACTGCCTTAACGTCAAATCCTCTAGCGGTTTAAGAGACTCGAAGAGTAACAACGCTGTTTTAACATTCCATGTAGAACAGTACTTAGGCTTGGTAAGATCTACTCTTAAAAACACCTTTCGTAAACCGAGAAACAATAGGTAGACTTCCTAACTTAGTAGAGCCAATTTGATCATGGGTCTGAGAAATAGCTGACTTATAGACAGCTATAGTCCTGCATTCCAAATTTTCCTAATATGCTGTGCTGTCAAGAACACTCCTGCTTCCAGGGCTACTGCCCACAGTTCTAAGCCCTGAGATGTCAGAGCAGTGAGGCGTGTCTCCCCCCTCTCCTTGATGTAGGCCACTGCAGTTGTGTTGTCTACCCGTAAGCGGCTATGTTTGGGTACAAGTTGCAGGTGCCGTAGAAGTGCTTTGAGGGCATAAGTGGCGGCCCGTAACTCCAAGACATTGATGCGCGCTTTCGCCTCTTCTACACTTCAATGGCTCCCAATAAATATTCCCTGTTATGCTGCCCCCAGCCCTTTTTGGATGCATCAGTCTAAAGGGTAGCGTCGATCGGGGGGTGTCGTATCGGACAGCCATTCAGATGATTGCTCTCTGAGATCCACCACTCCGGGTCGGCTAGGGCCCGGTAGGTTAAGGGGATGAGCACATTCCCCCTATGGCCATAGTGAGCCACCGCTTGTAGGTGTAACCGCGGGAGACTTCTGTAGTGAAGCAGGGCAAGCATGATCCTTGTCTGAGAAGCATGGCTCATGCATCCGATCAGAGTGGACAGAGTCCTCAATCCACTCCTTTGAACGAGGAGAAGTTGACATGCGTCCACAATACTGTTTAGTTTTGACTGAGGAAGAGAAATTGTCATTGCCTTCACCGCTCCTTTCGCTAACAAATTTGCAATTGCCAGGTTCATTTGTTTAGCCTCGGTATGGCTATTGGTACGGGTAATCCTCACACGACGCTGCCTGGGGCGGCGGCAAAAGGGGATCTTGTACCCCTGAATTGTTTGTAATGTCCATGAATCCTGCGTTATTTTCTTCCAATTTTGAGCAAAAAAACTGTAAACGAGAGGCTGATTTGTCAGTGGGTGGTTTGAGCGTTTCTAGGACAGGCAGCGGATAATCAACTTGAACTGGTCCGGCTACAAGCAAGCTTGGAGGAAGATTCTTCTGTGTTACTACGTTTGGAAGATTGGTGGTTAAATTTTGAGCCAAATCCCCACTTTCGTTTTCCTCCAACTCTGCTGTTGTCATTGGAACGGTAATCGGAACGAAAGGGCTGATCCTTATTATAGGGTTGTTTGAACTGATGCTTTTGCATGTGGAGCTATGGTCGTGCTCACTCTTGGCATGAAATTTATCCGAGAAGAGGTGTTTGTCAGCCCGGATACCTTCACGGAGAGTACGTTTGCCCACTTCTGTAAGAAACTCAGAAAACCGTTTCTGCCCCCAGGCATGAAGCCTGAAGTTGGCATTGCCGAGTAAAACATGAGCATCTTCTAATAGATCCAAGCTCACACAGGGAAAATATTACATTACTCAATGTTTTTTCAGTCATTTTCAGAAGAAGTAGGAAAGAATTAACGCTAAACGTGGGCGGCCGAAACGAACCACGAAACAAAGAGGGAGAGCGCATGCGCTTCTTTTCTTTTATAATGTGGTACCCAGGCATGACACCACGCGACATAAGCACCAGTATTGCGACTATCAATCGGGGAGGGGTGAAGGAGGACTGATGGTCTGTTGTTCAATTCCACATGAGGACTCTGATTTCTTTATTTTCCCCACGCTTGTGAGAAGATGAAAACTGAACATCTTTCTCATTTGAAATAGATTATGTAACATTTGCAGCTTCACCAAGCAGGATGGAATCGTCAGTTACTGCTGCTGCTGCTCCTTCTCAGAGATTGAATGAGGCCTCTATTGTGTACCGTCCCGGTGAAAAAAGTTTCAAAACGCACCCTGAAAGAAAAAATTCACAACTCAAACACGAGTCAGAACTGGCATCGAGTGCGAGAAGTCCCTTACCTGAAGACCAGCGTTTGACTGAACAAAGGCTCGAGGACATAAGTGGAGGAAGACGAGAAGGTTTTACTGCTCATGATTTTGAAACGACCAGCGGAAGAAGGTCATCATATTTTAGTTGTCAAGGAACCACACCCGAGAAAAATCTTTCCTCAGGTCTTGAAAACCCCAAAGGTTAGTGAAATACATTCGTATCAATAATTGAATCTAAAAATACAACTAACAGAAAGTATTAATACAATGGTGTTAGCACTTTATTCAGTTTTGAATGAAGAACTTTGAAAAAGAGGCTTTACATTTCCTCAGATGATTAGATCCGATAGTCTGTTGTTCAATTCCACATGAGGACTCTGATATCTTTATTTGTCCCATGCATGTGAGAAGACGAAAACTGAACATATTTCTCATTTGAAATACATTATAAAAAATTTGCAGCTTCACGAAGCAAGATGGAATCGTCACTTACTGCTGCTCCTCCACAGAGTTTGAATAAGGCCTCTATTTTGTACCATCCCGATGAAAAATATTCCAAAAGACCCAAAGGTTAGTGAAATACATTCGTATCAGTAATTAAATCTAAAAGGATTACCAACAGAAAGTATTACTACTCTGGTGTTGGCATTTAATTTAGTTTTGAATGAGCAATAATGGAAAAGAGGCTTTACATGTCCCCGATGGTCTGTTGTTCAATTCCACATGAGGACTCTGATTTCTTTATTTGTCCCACGCATGTGAGAAGACGAAAACTGAACATCTTTCTCATTTGAAATACATTGTGTAACATTTGCAGTTTCGCCAAGCAAGATGGAATCGTCAGTTACTGCTGTTCCTTCACAAGGATTGAATGAGGCCTCCATTGTTTACAGTCCCGATGAAAAGAGTTTTAAAACGCACCCTGAAGTAAAAAATGCACAACTGAAAAACGAGTCAGAACTGGTATCGAGTGCGAGAAGTCCCTTACCTGAAGACCACCGTTTGACTGAACAAAGGCTCGAGGACCAAAATGGAGGAAGACGAGAAGGTTTCACTGCTCATGATTTTGAAACGACCAGCGTAAGAAGGTCATCATATTTTAGTGCTCAAGGAACCACACCCAAGAAAAATCTTTCCTCAGATCTTGAAAGACCCAAAGGTTTGAGAAATACATTCGTATCAGTAATTAAATCTAAAAATATAACCAACAGTATTACTACTACGGTGTTAGCACTTTATTCAGTTTTGAATGGACAACAATGAAAAAGAGGCTTTACATATCCTCGATAGTATGTTGTTCAATTCCACGTTAGGACTCTGATTTCGTTATTTGTCCCACGCTTGTGAGGAGACGAAAACAGACCATCTTTCTCATTTGAAATTCGTCATATAACATTTGCAGCTCCAGGAAGCACGATGGAACCGTCACTTACTGCTGCTCCTTCACAGAGTTTGAACGAGGCATCTATTGTGATATCAGAAATAAAAGAGAAACAACCAGGCGCTCCATCAAAATCTGAACAGTGCCAGAAACTCCAAGAAAATAGACCTGGGCACTTTGTGGGAGTCGATGAAGGTAATTTTCTCGTAACAGAAGTATTGAGTTCAGTTTCAGCGTATACAGCTGTTTCGAGAAAGGTTGTCGGAAAAAAAAGCATAAAATGTATCGTGGATAGTTTTCTGGCCACGGTTCAATAGCCTCAAGATTTAAGGGGAAACTGAGAACGTGCACGACATGTTGATTGAAAATGGTCAATTCTACCAATACGGGCCCAGTCAATCAAGGGTATTCATCCATTTTTAATATCTGGTCTCGACAATTGTTTTTATTAAGAGATAATAATGCTACACTTATTTACATTTGAATCTGCTCGATCTACAGGAGAAGATGTTAGTACCGTTATTGTGGGAGATGACAACTATAAAGACGACAATGAAGAGAATCGAGAGGTTATTTCAAGTTCGGCGAAGGAGAAAGTCTCTTCACAGTTCGGCAGAGAGTATCTTGATGGCAGAAAGAGCTTTATCTCCTCTTGGAACAAACAACACCGCGCAATTCAAGAACAAGCTCTGTTGTATCACTTTGATCCAAACAAGAAAGGACTAAAGTTTGAATATCGGCCGCCTACTCCAAACCAACAATTAAACTCAGAACCTCAATTGCAGGAAACATCTACAGAATTGGAAAATCCATACACATCCAGGAGTTGCTTACATAACGGTAAAGACACCTCTTTACTGACAGCTGGTAAAGAAGAAAATCCGACGGATTCACACCCCAGTTGCAGCAGTAGTGCCGCGGGCGGCAGTAGAGACTCGGTGGGAATGGAACCTTCTCTCAGTAATCAGGGAGACAGTGCTTTCACACCAAACACACATATCATCCGCCCAAGAGGCTCTCAAGAACCGGGTATTAACGCTGACTTGCCTTCCAATTATCTACACAACATTACCACAGATCATTTACAAACTGAATACTTAGAATTAAAAAGCTGTCAGGAGGAGAGTTCCCAAAATACCCCGCAGCCTGTACTGGCGACACAACTCCCTGGAAACCCTCCTCCCGTTGTTGTGCTGAGAAGTATCGCTCGTTATGGAAGGATATCTAATCAGTTAGGTGAACTTCAAGTTTGGGACCCTGAATTTAAAATTCCAGATGACATTCAAGATAGGTTGTTTACAAAACACCGTCATACCCCTGAGACTGGAGTAAGAATTATTAGGTATAGTGATGGCACACTTGAGTGTAATATTTATCAAAATTTTGAAAAGTTTTTCCAGGATGAGGATATAAAGCTCGCTAAAGATGAGTTTCTCTTAATGAAAACTCGTATCCGCCACGGAAAGGCGTCTTTTGAAGACGTTGATGTACAGTTTAAATTTGCAAATGTTCATATTCCTCAAGACTTTATCTCTGGTTTCACAGAAAAAGATGGTGCTAACCTGTACATCATTTCAGGAGCCGCAAAGAATGTTCGACTTATAGTAAAAAGGGAGAGTGCTTTTAGGAGATTAAGAGAATCTGTGAATACGATTTTGTTTTCCTTTCATAACCTTTAGAACTGGAGAAAATACACTTTCTGTTTGTAAGTCGGAGCTAGTTGGAGTGCATTTGGTATCAAATACTTTTGCATACTTATTCCGCTCATCGTGTGTACAATCCAGAGAGGAAACATTAAAAAATTACAACTCGTTTTATTTTCTGGTCTAAAAGTACTCTCATTTTGGGTTTACTGGTTCCGTATACTGTGAAACTTTCGATTGACACTTGCAAAATCTCACACTTCTCTTATAATTTTGTATTAGTTAGTGTTGAAATACTCTAGAAATAATGTCCGATTAGCGATGTATACCTTCCTTCAGTAGTCTCTATCGAGAGTTGTGATACATCGTACTCTAGTAATAAAAAAGAAATAGAAGTTGCGATTAAGGTTGAGCCCTACGAAGGAGAACCGCGTGTATCAAGCGAAGATTTCGGCAAAGACCGACAGAGACGGTTGCTCGCTTGCGGTGTTCAGGTCAAGATTAGAGCAAAAATATGCCGTTACCGAATATTTCATTCGTTGCATCTGTGTCTTGTTTCTGTGGCAAAATCCATCCTAACAATGGGTAGCTGTGTTCGTTTCTGTTGCCACAACTTATCATTCCTTCGCACCAAATGTAGAGAATGTTCCACTGATGCCGTGGTCAGTGCTCTGAAGTTTTGTTGCCGTAGAGAGAAATTCCCTTAGTAACCGAAAAGCTAACTTTTGATGGCAACATCGAAAGAATCAGCTTTATCACGAGGCACGATGATTTTCGCCGAATAGTTATTGGGCAGTTTTATCGCGCAAGTCGCTCCTTTCCTCAGAGTTTGGCAAGGCAGAGGCTATCGTCGTCGAACCTGTAAAACGGAAAACGAGTGAGTTTATAATCATCTGATTCAAGTTTATCTCAGATAGGGGATTTCAATAGAGAAAAACCTGTTAAGTTTGCCATGTTTGTTGTAAATGCACCCGAATCTGGTCTCTTTATTAACCACAGTAACTTGGAACCTTGATACACAAAGATATACAGAGCTTTGCCGGAGGCAGCTAGCTTATTGTCCTTTTCGACTTTAATTGAAAAGTCGATAGTATCTGCGTTGATCTCTATTGGAAAATAAAAAAAAAAACATTTACATGAATATAACTTGTGTTTAAGTACATGTATCGAACGTTTGATACCTACGCGTTTTATATTTCTAACAGAGCGACTGTTTCCGAGAATCTGTTAACTTTTTTTATTCCTAACGACCAATTTCTTTTCGACGACCTTTTTTTAATGATTTTACTTCTTTAAGTGACGACCTCGAAAAAAGTCGAGCTCGGAGCCCTGAAGCACAGTTTATTTTTTCCGCCCTCAACTGAGGCAGAAGTTTCACGAATGAAAAAAGAAGAAGAAGAAATTTCACGAATGCTCTTGAAACGAAGAATGAGACAAATGGTACTGTTTCCAAGAATTTAGAACTAACTTTGATTCGTTTAATGAGGTTAAGCTCTATTCATAAGTATGGTTCTATCGTAAGGTAAATTGGGACAGAAAAGTAGAATTTAGGAGTGCTTTTCACTGAGTATACTGTTTAAGATTGGCCGCTAAATTGGTGCGTATGCAATATGCAGAATACGGAAAACTCTTGTAAAAAATTCCGTTGGGTTATTGTCTCTCGTTGAACTAATAATTAATTCGTATCTGCACCAAGAGAGAAAGCTATCGTCGTGATTGGAGGGTGAAAGCGAAGAAAACGAGTCGGTCATTTCGCACTGGGACAAGAGAAGAATTTACTTGAAATTATTTTCAAATTCTCATAACCTGCGTTGCGTTACATACCCTTCGTCACGAACTCTCCTGACAGCCACACAGCTTTACCCATCATGCATTTGCTGCTCGAGTTCTTATTTTTCCCAGAAATCGTTACAACAAAATCGTCTTCGTATATCGTGACAACTTCTTCCATGATCGTTATTGTTACAAGCTCTGAGTGATCACTGTAAAAGGAATAATTTATTTCATTTGGAAAGTATGGAATGTTATTTCCGAATATATTACCGACCGCCATTAACAAGTTTCATACGCGCTCCAATGACATCCTGAAATTATTTCAGTTCAGTTCTAGGTGAAGGGACATCTCAGTTTTCAAAAGTATCTCCATAACAAAAGAAATATCATGGCATCGCCTAGTAAATTCCATCTCTTGAACTGCGACCGTGTTTATAAGCTCGACTCCATCGAACATTGATTTGTCAATGAACTTCAATGTTCAGTGTTTTGAAATTTAGACGGTCACGCCACGAAATTTATGTTACTGACAAACAGAACATAGCGTTATCTTCAACCTTTCCTAAATTGTTTTACCCACATGCTTTTTAACGACAATATTGGCCACACTATGTCTTTGACAGGATTCGCTTGCGTTTCAATACGAACACTGCAGTATACAAATAGTATTCTAAATATAGATTTCAATTAAATATTTTGAAAACTTTGATTAAGAAAATTGGAGGAAGCTGTGACGGCTGTATTCGCAGGTTACCGTAAGTAAGTTTTAGCGACTAAAATACTGACAAACAAAAGATACAAATAAAAGTTTTGCCGTGTCAGATATTATGAAAGTTGTGCAACAAATGCAGAATCATTTGACCTTACTTTCGATATTTGTGATTCCTACCTCTTTCTCAACCTAATGGTTCGTGATCCATATGCAACTTTTTTCAAAATTCATAACTCATGTTTTCGCTATATCACACCATTAACGATTTCTAAGTTTTAAACATTTAATAAATTTACCATTGCCTTTAATTTGACCGCGTTGACTTATGATTCCGCTTCCGAACACGCAGATTTTAACAACAGGGCCGGATTGGAACAGTAGCGTGACCACGAAAGTCACGTTTCTGACGAGCGAGCGAGACTTAATTTATTACAAGGCCATTTTAATATAATTATGTGATTTGTTTTTTTTTCTTGTCAAGTAGACGGAAACGTGATTGTTGTTATCGGTGGGGATGACAATTACAGGAACGAAGAGGAAGAGGAAAGAGCCGTAGTCTCGCGTTGGGCAAGAATGAAGGTACGTTCCCAGGTAAAGGAGGAATTCCTCGACGGACGAAGAAGTTTCATCTTTTCATGGAACAGGAAACACAGAGAAATTCACGAGCAAGCATTGAAACACTTCTTTGATCAAAGCAAGAAAGGACAAAAGTTTGACTATGAGCCACCAGGGCATTCCGAGCTTTCTTTAAGAGATCAAACGGCTCCGCCAGCACGAGATACAGAACCAGCGCACCAGCTCAAGCTTCAACGCTCCGCCACCCTTCCCGAAGGGAGAAGTAGACAAGAAATAAAAGACCGGTGGGATCAGCCAAGTTTCTTGCAAAAAGATTACACAGTGACAAGGCAAAGAAGTGTGGATTTTCACGCTAGTCAGCAACCTAAGCTGAACGTACACCTCGATCCCCTTGCGGCAACCGCTGTTTCAGCTTCGGATTATGGATGCTCATCACTAGGGGACCGATCTGAACAGAGCAGAGTGCAAAGGGATACTACCACGAAGGAAACACGTCTGGTCAAAAGTGAGAACTACTACGACAGATTACATTTAAAAAAACATGAACGAGAATCATGATCAAGACAGTTACAATAGCCACAAAAATAAGTATTAATACCAGAACAAAGATAACAAAAACGAAGCTGTCAAAAGAAACAACAATTACAACAACAACGCTAGCACCACGAGACATTGACAATATTAACCACAACAGAGGAAATTCCACCTGAGCCAAAAATGACCGATGGCGATGTCAGCAATGGCATCTAAAACCATGCTCAAGAAAAACCAAAAAAATTTGAAGTATTTAAATCCATTATGACATGAACATCAGTAAAGCTTTGTAAGATAGTGGTGGCAATTTCTTAGATACCTTCTAGAGGTTTACAACCTTTTCTCCTTTTAATTCTTGACCCTAAAAATAACGTCAAACACAAAAAGATGTGGCTGCATATTCTGAATTGGCACTATTACACAACAAACCGCAACAGCTCTCAGTACGAAGATATACCGCCATATAAGGGGAACGTGAAGTACAAGGTAAGAACAACGGGACTCTCTGAAAAAAGACAACACTGGACACCAATGAACGACCACTACGAGAGCAATATGTACCTTTACAACGACTTCAACAAAAGCAACAATAAGTCCTAAAGACGCTGTTTCATTGGTGTCTCGTAGTCTTTATATCACGATTTTTAACCTTATCAATCAATTTTTAATCCTGATTCGATAGCAGCTTTTTTTGTGAACTTCATATATTTTTACATATAAAATGATACTAGGTTCCTTTGAGTCGTACATGCATGGTTACAGCAAGTGCCAGAAACCCAAACAACGCACTTTGTGGTGGACGTGCGAACAATGAAATGAAGCATTTAGGCAAGTATTTGAAAGTTTAGCATTTATTTAAGTGCTGGAAGTGCGAACAACGAAGTGAAGCTCATAGGCATGTACTAATTTAACGTTCAAGTTAACATAATTAGACTAGTGGAAGTGCAAACGCGGAATTGAGGCTTTTTGGCAAGTATTTCAAGTTTAGCATTTATTTGACTAAAACTGATTGATCTTTTAAAAATAAGTGTTGTAAAATGGTTTTGGGTTGTGCAAAACGAAGTTTTAATTACTGTTTGCTTTTATTCTCTAGACTTAGTAGTCCTTGGCTGTGATGTGTCACCGGCAACAATCCAGGTTGTGAAATCAGTACTCGATGACCTTTATCGTAGGATAAGGCTGCCAGAATGTCCCCAAGTGGAACGTTATTCATTAGCTGACATCAAATCATACTTAGCGAGATACACTCCTAGGTTTTGTATTCTAGTGGTGGATACAGATACGTCTCATGAATACCAGCAGCCTGAGTTGGAAGAAATTCTCAGGACAGCAGCTGATGTTGTTGGTAAGAGGATCTGTTGCAGTAGCCTGTTTATAAAAGTTCAGAGAATCATTTCTTTGTAGTTGAAATATTTTAGTGTAGCAAATACTCGCAATAGCAAATACTCGCAATAGCAAATACTCGCAATAGCAAATACTCACAATAGCAAATTTGTAGATGAAATAAACTACTTGAGAACATCATCCAATAATTAAAAAAGGCCAATAGACACGCTTAGTGAGCTGTCAGTCTCTAACTTTCGTCATGCTTTTACACTTAACTAGCGAATCACGCTAAACTACGCAGAGCGGAGTTCGCATACTAAGTAGATACCTTGGCGATGTTTACGCTTCACAAAATGACTTTCTACCTTAAGTTTCTTAGTCTTACGGTCAAGGTCGAGCGAAACAAAAACAAGATTGAAAATATAAAAATTATAATAAACTTACGAACAGAATTGAAATCATACTTGAAGAGATATCTTAAGAGAAAATAGCCCTTGAAGACTGCTACATATCGGCAGAATAAACAGAAAAATTCGGAGAAGAAAGGGCGTACCTAAGGTACCGCCCCTAAAAGAGCTACGTGCTAGCCGTATAAGTTATCTGATTACAAATTCAGCGCGGAAGATGAAAAGTACTGTATGTTTACACCTTAAGTCACTTCTAAGAAAAAGAGTTGTCGAACGTGCTAAATTCAAGTTTAAACACTATTCTCCGAATCGGGAATTCGACATGGATTTAGCCTAAAAACGAGAGTATTAAAGAGGTAAAGGTATAAAGGAGGGTTGTTTCCAGGAAATTCCTGCACGGGATCAATTTTTATGGGGTCACCTTTATAAGCGGTGACCCACACTTTCCAAGGGAGATCAGAGCTAGTATCTGTTGCAATAACTTGCGTAATAAAAGAGAGAATAAAAGAAATAGTCAACTGAACTACGAGTGAAAATAACTTCTAACAAATTTTAAAGTAGGGATCATAGTGAGCTACAATATTTAAAAATAACTTTTCAATAGCAGATAAGGTGGAGTCATTTTCTTAGTAATTAATCATCTTTAAACAAAATAATGGAAATATACTGATATCTGGCCGCAAACCGCAATTTACGCAAAAACATGTCTCCATGTCAAATTCACGATCATAATAAGGAAAAGGTGACCAAACTCTACTGTAAGGTGAGACCGCCAAAAGGAATAAGAAATGATCAACTAGCTTGTTACATGTTTACTCAATAGCTTATGCTAATATGTTATTTCCATTTATTTTCACGTTCAAATAAGTCAAAAATCATTCATAATAAAATTCTTGCTAGATGCCAATTTTGTCTTTTAACAAATTTGTGGCTATATCTGAAACGAAACGAAAATAACTTACAAATCACGGCATCCGCACATTGGTCATGTACTACATGTACACCTGGTCTTAAATACTATTTCTTTGGGCAATTAACAAGAAGATGGTAATAAAATATAACTATTTGTTTCAATTTGCAGTTGAAAAGGTTATCTTCACGATTTGCAATCGAAGTCCTGCTCCAACTGGAGAGGAAGATAAATTTGTAAAAAACGTTGATCGAATGCTTCAAGCGAAAAGAAAGGGCCTTGTCGTTTGGTTGGAGGATGGAAAACTGAATGTGGAACCCGATGTCTTGATACAATTAATGCTTGGAGCCCCAATAGCGGCGAAGAACAGACAAGTACAGCTGAGCCACTCAGAATCCCTCAGACCAACCAATGCTGCTTCAGGTTTTTCATCTGACAGGAGACTGCTTCAAGAGACACCAAAGCACATGGGGGAGTTTCCATCACAAGAAGTGCGTCATAATCCTACATCTTATGGAGGAGAATGCACGGATTCCAGCGATGTTCTCGTGCTCAAAACACGAATCCGTCAAGGGATAATATCGTATGCTACCGAGGATCTTGTGTTTCGTTATCCTGGTTTTGTAATTCCCAAACATATAGAGGAAAGTTTGAGGTGCAAATATTCAACGACAGCAAACGGAGTGCTAAGCATCTATTCCAACACGGAAGGCAAATTACGAACCACCGTACAAACTGATAGAGCAGCCACTTGTTTGATTATTTAATGGACAGATCAACACAACCTCTTCATCATACTTAAACAAAGTGAATATTATGGAGGCCTTTTCTCTTATTAGTAAATCATAGAACGTAAACAGTCTTTAAATTCACGTGTCACGCAACATGCGGACATTTCAACTTGAGATTTTGTATGGTAGAATAGAACAAGGTTATGTACATAACTCTGCAGAACAGTACAAAACACGGACGGAAAGCAAAAGCAGAGCGGATCAATTAATTGCCGCACCTTGTGATTCAAATTCTTACTATCTTACGTTCTTTAAGCTTGATAATACGAACCTAGAAGCCAAAATACTAGAAAACTAAACAAAAGCGAAATGATAACTTCCCAATTCGATGGGTTACCTTATGAAACGAGCGAACATTTTTCTCTTCGCTCGTATTTTCCTCGACCTTACGTACATTTCTCGGAAAAAGTACCAGTCAATTTGCGCAATGTCCGGGTTAAACCATCGAAAAAGGTGTGATTATTATTTTAGATATGCTTGCTGTAAATGAAATGAAGTGAATTATGCAAAGTTCCCTGTTTGCTAGTCATAATTACAGAGCATTGCAACCTCCGTGAGCTAGAACATTCGGGTGAGTTGAAACAGATTACGTTCGAGATCTTAAAATGACTATGTGAATCTATAAAACCCATTAATATGTTTAATCGTCTTTTAAAGAGAGTTTAAAACACTTTGAAAATCAAATATGACACAATAGATTTCAAAGATTGGTCGTGGGATGACATTCAATGATTGTCAGAACCATTCGCATTAAAAGCTATTAATTAACTTACAATGTGAATTAAATAAAAGTGGCGGGCAGTCGCTAGATCTCTAGGAAAGAGTGACTTTTTTGGTGTAGTAAATTGAACATCAAAACATAGGTTTTTGAGGACATTTTTGGTACAGCCATTGATGCAAGGCATCACGGAAGCCAAATCACCTTTTTCCAACCGTTGCAAGCTTTTCTCACGGCCTTACTCGAAATTAATGATAGTATTATATCAGTAATGTCATTAAAATGATTTCAATTTCCACAAGCTTTCAAACTCAGTACTAAAGTAAACTTTGCCATACATCAAAAACGCAGTTAAAGATTATCTATTTTTTGACGAGTGGTCAACCTTCTGCCCGAAAAAAGAATATATGTATATAGATTACTTCTGGGTTGCTAACGAAAATTTGTTGAAAAATTTAGCCTTTGTTAAGGCTCAGAGTATTGTGCAACATCCCCCCAAAAGCGGTCCAAACCAGTTTCGGATTATAATTGTGGTTAGTTGGTTTTGGCGAACTACAAACTTTACTCTAAGGTTGGTTTCTGCCGCGTGCATACTTCTTAGATGGTCCCTGTAGCCTTCCGGTACTTGCCATCCGTCCTCTCTATGCACCACATCTCTCGTGTCGTCTGAGACTTCCCCATGGCGAAGCCGAGTATCTAGAAGCACTGAACCTTCTGGATAATTCAGGGACAACCCTGGTAGAGAAAGAAAAAGAACACACGACAAAATTGGGATGATATAGTAGATCAGACAATGTAAACACGGGACGAACACGCTCTACGGACTGAACATCCGTACGAAATTCTCTTGCATGTAATTCTGTAGCCTTAGGAGCACGAGTAGGTCTAGTATTCAAGTAAAGTGAAGGGGAAGCTGACTCTGACGCCTTATCTCCATTTCGGAGCCTTCTAGGATTAAATATTGTTTTAAGTAATTACACGTTTTGAAAAAGAGGGGGGTCACAGTGTCATTGGGATCCTTCCTTCTCATCTCTGTGCCTTAAAGCTACACCATCTCATGAGGTATCCACGATGAGTCAGTGAATGAGTTGTCTTGGATAAGGGAATGAAATTATTTGTTTCGAACATTCTATGCTTGAAAAAATGATTGGGTCAAAATGATATTGAATTTATCTCGCCATACGTAATAGGGAAGCGTTCGACGACGTAAAGAGAATTGATTACTAGGATCTCTACATCCGATCACTAACCAAAGTATTTTAAAATAACTTAAAGATTAATTAAATGTAGCCTTACCTGACGGAATCTTATCACGAGGACCCACAACAACTATTACTTCCTCCTTGTTCTTTTTGTAAGATGCTTCAAATTCATTTACATACTCGACCTATATTTACAAAGTCATATATTCAATTAAAACGTTGCAACCTTACAACGTTTCTTTCCCGTTTTGCAACGAATACCATTTCCTTGAGTTGTGTAACATGCACCCATAGATAATATGTAAACTGATTTTATCAAAAATGATTCAGTATCTCTATTGGTAAACATGAAATAAATGTTTTATGGCAGCTCTCTCTCTATGAATCGTTTTATTTTCGGTTGCATTAAGGACCCCTGGATCGCCAATTTACGCAAGCAGTTCAGGGGATAGTCTGGTTGGGATTTTGAACCAAAATTTGCTAGAGATTGTAAGCACATACAACTCCAGCTAATTTATTTTTCTTCATAGAATTATGCCTGGAAATAGATTAACCCCACAACCTAGCTAATGTGGCATACGGTTTGTATACCATAATTAATTAGCAAATTTATGGTTAAATATTGACCAAATTCTTCACGGAGGCTTGTCTCACTAATTCCATGCCCCCACCCCCCTCCCCCTCACAACGCTTTTTTTCCTATTAATGGGATAAATAAGATATTTCTCACAATTTCGCTGCATAGCAACAGAATACTTTTGTAAAAAGTTTAACCAGGAATAACGTCAACTGTATTCTTCAAATAGAAAAAAGCCTCAATAGGTTTGTAGAACAGCCATTCACAAATAACTTAGCCATCATCAACAGAAGAGAGCATCAGCAACAGTAATGAAGCATAATTGATAAGCTACGTCACCACAAACGCAGTGTTGATTCAAATGCGTCGATTCACCAAGAATGCCGTGGATAATGTGTAAAAGAACAGAATTTCAGTTAAACACTTACCTCATCCGTTGGATACACTGAAATATTCTCTGGAACGTTGGACGGCGTCGATTGTGTGATCTCTGGTTGAGGATTCAGCCCTTGGTTATTTTCCTCAGCTGTTGCGTTAGAAGTGTCGGCTGATAGACTCATTTCTGGCTCATGATAATCAAACTTTTCACCCATCTTACTTGGTTCAAAAAAGTGTAGAAGAGCTTTCTCGTGAATCTCTCGGTGGTTTTTGTGCCAAGAAAAAATGAAACTTTTTCGTCCGTCAAGATATTCCTCTTCGAATTGTGACGAAACTTTCCTCCGAGCCCAACGTGACATGACAGCTTCGTTTTCCTCTTCTCTCCCCACATAGTAGTCGTCACCGCCTATAATTATTAAAACTTTTTCGCCTAATGGTAACAAGCAGAATAAAAAATAGTAAAACTCAACGATCGAACGTTGAACATTCGTTGATATGAATTCTCGCGCGAAACCGAAACAGCACTAGTATTCGTAACAATGCAAAGTGGGAAACTATATTTCATTTCGCAACTGTGGTGGGGGGATGGGGAGGGGATTCGGGTTAACCGGGTTAGAGTTAGGGGGGTTCTACCATAGTTGTGAAGAGAATTTAATAATTTTTTTTTAAGTTAATGCTAAAGTAATTGCTACATAAACAAATGAAACTAAAAGCTTAAAATTGAAAAATAAAAAGACGATAGAAACTATTGCGGTTTGAACGGGCTAAGAAGTTTGACCTTAGGACAGTCCAGCAATGTGAGCCGAAACTCACATAACGATTATCTATGACATAACCCGATCGATCAAGTGGCTGATCATAATCTTTCCGTACGTACAGGTTCTCTATCAAAAAACAACGTTCACACTTCAGTCCGAATAATCTAACGCAAGACTCACCGGTCGCTCTCAGTAAAGCTTTGTAGATCTTCGCGTAACCAATGCCAGCGTTGTCTTCGTTGATAGAGAGTCGAGATTCATTGGCATGAACGACAAATACGGCAAAATCCATATTTAGAGTGGGAACTATGCTATCACTTACAGAGGACATCTCTGAAAGTTTAAAACAATGCTTCTTGATCGATATTTCGAATTCAACTTTGTCTTTCACTGTAGTCAAGAGTGCTTCTATTGAATCCAGTTTGAAAGTATTGTCACAGTTAAAAAGGTGAACAGTCTTACAGTTTGGAACTTGTAGCTCCATGTTTTATGAAACCAGGAAATAGGAAAGATCCACAGATAAATGAAATAGTTATTTTTGTGAAATGGCTTTGTAAACTTCGGTTTCGCAAAAGACATCCATAATTCATTATGGGCCGGCTTAGTCACGCAAGGAAATCTTTTTTGATGTGTGCTTCAATGCAATCTGTGAAATAGGACATGAACATGGTATGGATGAGTTGATTAAGGTTTACTAAAACTGTTTCTTTTGTCAAAATTTACATATTTTTACCTTTCAAATGTAGCCTTGCAGCTTATTTAAGCATTAGCGTGCAAATTGTTTAGTAGGAGGACACTTTCGCAGCCTGATATCATTTGAACCGTAGGTTATAGACGATCAGCTGTTGCAACATCGTGGATTTAGGAGCAATTTTTCATTGTCTTTAGAAAATTTGCATAATTATTCAAATTATGTACGCCGTAAAGTCATGTGATTTCATATATCCCACAACATTTGCATCTTATGTGAACAAGAATTTAATGGACTTTATGAATATATAAGGTTTTGTGAGGTTTCCATGTAGTGCATTTGCTTGGCAAGCATTGTGAAGCATAGGGCTTGTATTCTCTAAAAATAACCCCACCCCACCCCGCATAGTATGTTGAGGCAATACAATATATACATCGTTGCGCTGAGATGAAGTACAGCCACTTCTCATGAATACAAATTTAGCAGTGCAGCTTAGGGAAACCTGAAGTCACATGATGCCTTTTCAAGTTATTTTCACGAGTACTTTTTATCTTACCCTACAGCATTACTGTTTACCTCCCCGTCCCGACCCCCAAGACAAAAAGGGGTTTTCGCAATCTTGCCTTGCAGCTAGAGTTCAACACAATTAGGTAACTGGTTGGGCATGAGATGGGGCTCTTAAGGTTACTTCCCATCTGCGCGCGTGTCCCTAAGGAAAAAATTCGTAAGAGCGCTAGTTTCACTAACATCTTAGAAAACTTTATATCAGAAGTAAGATTAATAACTGCAGTTTACGATACAAATATAATTTAAGCGACTTTTCGTTTAAGGAAGAGTCAAAAGCCGGTAAGGCGTGAAACGACCTAAGGTTCTTCTATAAAATTTATTGTGTATCGGTTGCCGCAGCACGAGCAAAATGGCTCCACAGTCTTATTCACAAGGCATCAATCAGCAAATGTGTGACGGGCTTTTTCAATATTCTGATTGGTTGCCTAGATATCGGCATCTAAAGTTGTAGTAGCAAAAAATATGCGAGGCGTGTTGCGTAAATGGACAGCACGGGACAAATTTTTCAAATTACAAAATTTACCGACACGCTTTCGTTTATCATTATTCCGAGAACGTTTGGGCGAAATTTGAAGAAAATCGGTCAAATCAATATACCCTATAAATTCGCTCAAAGTGGTTGTATTCCTCTCAAAATCAAATGCGAGATTTTAGCTCCTAAAGATTCGCAAACAACCCGCGCTACACCAGGAGATTTTCTCGCCTCCTGAAACCGCAAACCAATAGGACAACGGGACCTCCTGGCGTCAATGACGATGGATGAAGATTTCCCGGGAAAAGTTTCAGACACGTTTTTTTTTTTTTTATCTCGATCGCTCAGTAGAGCGATGAGGCGGACGACGTAATATTGAGCAAAACTGCAAAAGGCAAAGGCAAAACCCGCGACAGAAGTGGAAAAACCGGAAAACGTTCTTAGGAGCAAGACAGGGAATCGACATACAGCTTTCAAAACTACGATTCGAGGCGATTGTTGATATTTTTATATCAAGGCTGGTACTTGCATGAAAAAAAGGAAACTTCGTTTTTAATATCACGTATGGCAAATTTTGGTTTGCCGGCGACATCTTTGTTTGAAATATGAATGCCAGCGTAGAGCTCCGCTAATACCATTCGCTTTTACGAAGGATGTGTTTTCTTTTCTTGACAGAATGGTACTCTTTGTTTCCTTTTAGGCCTGTTTTTTGTATCTTTTCTTTTTTACCAAAGACTTTCTTCCGCTTTTGATTTTTTCCATGAGCAAAGGCTTTTCTATAAACGAAGAGCTTCTACGCGTGAATTTTGTTAAGTGCGCGATGTAAACAAAACATGGAAATAACATGAAAATCGAGCCCCAACAGTAGCGGTTGCCGCGAAAATTCCCCGCGGGATTCGTCCTGGTTCGAGATTATGACACCTTCCTTATTTATTAACTTTAATTTGAAATTACGTTTCTCCAAATAACTCGGATGTTTTTAAAGATTGCAGAAATTGGAATCTTTAGATTAAATATTTGAACAGTCCGGGCCATAACCATTTCTGGATACTTGATGACGTCACCAACATGGATGTCGTAGTGGGGACATCGAGGAAACTCACTCATTACTTTATTCGAGCCCTAGCGACTTAGTTCCCGACCCATATCCCATGAAACCTTGCAAAATTACAGAAGACAAGCAATTACACACAACAAGCAAAGAACTGATGGTGGTCGCGATGACGAGAAGGAAAAATTCAGATGAAAAGTCGGGTGGAGGTCCATGTTGCGAAGGGCTCGATCGGGGAATAACCTCTATTTAGTTGAGGTTTTCAGGTATGCAACATTTTTTTTGATTCCTAAAAAATATCTTTTAAAAAACTAGAATAAATTTGCTTCCAATTTGTCAAAATTCCAATCGAGTGCACGAGGTTTTTGCTCGAGTGCACGAATGTTGAAAGTCTGTTAGTGTGCAAACTACCAGACGGATTCCTTTGTTCAGATCCATCGGAGTATCGTGTAAACCATAAATTTTAACCATACGTTGTGGCCGACCAATTTAAAGTAAAAGGACAATTATTTATCGGACCTTTATAATCCTACATTGTGAATTTCAGATCAAGCCAACAGCATGGATGAACACATTCAGTATCTCGAGACACTTTGTCGTCTTTGTGGCACAAATCTGCCACGGACCTGGGTCAGTGCAACAAACAAAGAATCTTTTAAATCGGAGCTCTGGATGAAATTTCGAACCATTGTCGATCTTGACATCAGAGAGATTCATTCAGCCAAGGCGAATGCACACTAAAAAATAATTTCAGGAAACCACGGATCTAACACATAAATGTGATTATCCAGCGAGTAAGTTCTCCTTCGAGCAAACATAAAACAAAGAGGTATTCGTTCACTGAGCTCTCACATCTTTAGGTACCGTATCCGGGAAATGTGCGATAAGAGCGGCATAAAGATGAAAATAAAGAAATCACATTGGTGGAAAGCCTTGCCGAAGTGTCTCTATTACAGCATTCCGGAAACAAAGGTTAGAGTTTAACTACACGAACTGATGAGAGTGAAATTTTCGTCTAAAACCACAAGGGACTTGTCTGTAATTGTGAAACTCACTGGAAACACCGCTCGAGCTTTCACATTTTGCAGTGATTACCTAAACAAACTTTCTATACAGGGTGTTCAAATCAAAGGGTAATTGTAAAGGACATATTATTGCTGACTAAAAGCTGTAGGACCGAATTTGTAGTGTTCTGAGACCTAGATTCTCCCGCGAATCGATCAATAGCGCGCAAAATACCTTGTATGATTCTCTTGCATTGAATTCGATCATGTGTATTCGTCTTAATATAGATTGTGACTACTTGATTTTATTTTATCCCACTCATGTATTTATTGGCGTTTATTTTCCAGGTATCATAATTTTAAGATCAAAGCTCCACGTGGAACACCGCTTGTTATTCAAAGTGAAGACGACGACACGTATGACTCGCATGCACTGGCTTGTCGTCTTCCACGAGAAATGGAACGCTTTCCAGAGGCTCTACGAGAAGTCCAGATTTTCAGCAAATCGCAGAGAAAGACATACACTTTAGGAGATGTCAAAGGGCAGCAGATCGGCACGGTTCAGCACTTTCTAAACATACAGCTGCATGCTTTGCTTCGATGTGGCAAAATAACCAGGAATTGAAGGGTAAGTTACTGTTTTCTTGCTTTACTGTTACTTTTTCGTAAAGGCTTGATGGACTGAAATTGATAATGTCTATTTAAAAATCGGAAAGAAGCAAGATATTGTCTTTCCTCGACCTATACTGGAGAGAAATGAAATTGTCCCGATTCCGCGATCTCACACCTCACTCGTCCCAATTGTTATCAGTGCGCGTTATTTGGTTCAACCTTATTTAATTGGTTTTCTTGTAACCCAAAATAGGGAAATCAACGGAGAACGGACAGTAACATCGAGGCCAAGCTCTACCCAGAAGTTCTCCAGATACAAACAGGCTGGCGGAGGAGCTTTTATTCCTGTGACGCTCTTGGTGGAAGGACCACAGCGTTACAAAAAATTTGTGCTAGAAAGAATCCGCTTTACTCTTCCAGAATGCGAGAATGTCGAGGACATGCATGTTGAATGTTTGAAATAAACGAATATTTTCAATGGTATCTTACGTCCAGTCCTTATTAGCGAATTTTGTTTCAGCTTACTACCGCATTACAACATGTCCGCCACAAAAAACAAAAACAAAAAAAACAAAAAACCAGCCTCTTCTTGTTTCCAGCACCTCTCGGCCAAATTTGCTTTGTTTTGGTTTTGATCTCACCTCATCACAAAGCTCGAAACCGATATCCAGAAATGGTTATGGCCCGAACTGTTGAATTCAGTTTAGTCAAATAAAACAGGAGAATAAAAGAAAAATCGATTTTATCGGCCTCTGAAGGTGAGAGGTAATCTTGATTTAATTTAAAACGTTTAAAATAAAAGGACTTCTTCTAGTAAAGCAAGAAACCACCCATAACTCCAAGGAACATTCTTTTATTCCATGCAAACAGTTTGCATTTCTGATACAACACTCGTAGATTCAAAGTATTCATAGGTTATGTGCAATTGCAAGTATCCAGCACCTAAATTAGACTCACGCAGAGTAGGTGATTGCTTACTCCAAACTTTCGGGGTCATCAGGAAGGCCAACAATAGTCCCAGAGGGAAGCTCTTGGTATCACTTCAGCACGACACATTGTGCCATTTTCATCAGCAAAGATCTTCAAATACGCTTCCGGTGTTGACCCCCATTCTCTCTCTAACTTCACTACCTCGCTGTGAGGAGGACGCCAGGTTTGGTCCCAGGTCTCTACGTCTGCGCTATCGTATGAAATTTTCCCATGGCGCAGGCGTGTTTGTAGTTTTAAAATAGGCCGTGAATCACCCCTTCCTGAATTCTCACTAGAAACTTGTAACAAATTAATATGAGTTAACCGAGTAAAAGAAAGACAAAATACAAGCTTTAAATCCAAACTAGGCGTGGATAAGAACACCTCCAGGGTGGAATGCACTGCGGACTAAAGCAACCCCAAGAATGTTCTTAGCTCTTAATAAAGTCGATAAGGAAATCACTTTCACTCCATTTTTTAGCGATCATTTCAGTCTCGCGAGCCTCAAAAACTAGCATCCCTGAACTTATAGAACAATGTGATATCCTTCTACATTACCTGTTGATTCAGTCGCATCTGAAGTTTGTCGTCCGCCGTCTTCTTCTGATCGACTCCACGACTTCTGGCCCCGTCTCTGACTCTGCCCTCGCTTCCCATTCTGTTTCAGTAAAGACTTCTCCTGATCAGCCGATTCAGGTTCAGATCTTTTTAAATCCTTCGTCAAAAAATTGGAAAAAAAACAATCATATACTTAATTACCTGTAAGTGAGCGTTCAAGGATATTTTTTTCAAAGGGTGGTTAGTCGGTACAGGCCCCCGAAGGATCCCCACCTTGTCGTGGTCGGCGAGCTTGAGTGCCTCGGAGATCCCTAGAGCTATGCCGGCGGGAGCTTAGTCTCGTGGTAGGGCCACCCAAGACGGACAGGTTGAAGGGTAGAGGTCCGACGAAGCGCGATCCACCGGTCCTCCAGGCTAGGGGTTTGGGCACAGGGATAACAACCCGGTCCCGTAAAACACCCACGTTACGGAAACGGCAACGAAGAAAATCAACACTACTGGGCGAGACGGGCTTTCAGAGTTGTCGAAAGATACTAATCCTAAGATACTAATATAATGACAATAGTAAAAGTCGAAGGGAAACCGCTGACAGGAAGATGGAAATCTTGAGCGCCAAATGCAATGTAAGAATTATGTACGAGACAGGAAAGCTGGCACAAGCCACAGCTGAGATGAGACGTTACAACCTACACATCCTTGGAATCAGTGAGAGCAAATGGACAGGTTCAGGCTGACACAAAACCAACACAGGAGAGACAGTGCTATCTTCTGGAAGAGAAGATGACGAGCACCATGAGGGAGTAGCCATCATCCTCAAGAAAGGTCTCGAGAAGTGCCTGATGGAGTGGAATCCAATCAACAGCAGGCTCAGAAAAGTGAGATTGAAAGGGAGACACATCAACACAACTATCATCCAATGTTACACACCAAAAAAAGACAGTGAGGAAGACAGCAAGGACACCTTTTACGAACAGCTTCAAGCAGAACTGGAGAACACACCACGTTCACGAGATGAAGTTTGTGATGGGAGATCTCAATGCAAAGGTTGGTAATGACAACAGGAACTGCGAAAGGGCCATGGGGAGAGAAGGATGTGGCACTATGAATGACAATGGAGAGAGGCTACTGGACACCTGCACCACCTATGATTTTGTCATCGGAAGGACGCTCTTTCCACACCGAGACGTCCACAAGCTGACTTGGTACTCCCTCAATGGAAGAGACAAGAACTATATTGACCACCTGATGATCAACGGGATGTGTAGGCAATCACTGCCAAACGTCCGAGTGAGAAGATGAGCTGCTGTGGTAAGTGACCATCACCTTGTGACCACTACACTGAAGCTGAAGCTAAGGAAGACCAGATCCAGTCCGAGAGGGCGACGACACTTTGATGTGGAGAAGCTGCGAGACCTTAAAGTAAAGACTGCCTTCATACTACAGTTGAATAATTAGTTCCAGGTACTAGCAGATGCTGAAGACTAGACGCAGGAAGGCTTGGGAGACATCAATGCAAAGTGGCAACAGCTTAAGATAGCCTACGAGCAGACCCGCAAAGCCTGCCTTGGAACAAAGCAGAAGGAAGGAGCGGATCACAGAGGATACCTGGTAAGCCATTGCGAACAGAAGAACTCTCAGGAAGAAAGTCGTGGAGGTCAAATCAGAGCGACTGAAAGAGAGATACAAGCAACAATGTAGGGAAGCGAATCTAACAGTGAAGAGGATGACAAGAACAGAAAAGTGAAGCCACATAAACCACCTTGCAAGCCAGGCAGAAGATGCAGCAAGCAGGGGAGAGCAAGGCAGAGTCTGCAAGATCACCACGCTGGTGCGTGGCAGGTACAGAGGAGGCACTGACGCTCCGATCATGGACAAGCAGGGGCGAGTACTCACGACAGAAGCCAAGCAAGACGCACGACGGGACAGAACACTTCAGTGAAGTTCTGAACAGACCACCACCACCAACAGAGGCAGATATACAAGAGGCAGAGACAGACCTGGATGTCAACACCGATCCCCCAGGAAAAGAAGAGATCAAGTCCCTCAAGAACGGAAAATCCCCTGGACAAGACAATCTCATTGCAGAAGTATTTAAAGCAAATCCATAGTTAGTAGCAGACCTACTCCAGCCGCTTTTTACAAACATCTGGGGGGGAAGAAGTTACTTGAAGATTGCACAGAGGGAGTCATTGTGAAGATTCCGAAGAAAGGTGCCCTTAACAACCGCAACAACTGGCGAGGAATCACCTTACTATCTGTGCTTAGCGAGATCCTGGCCAAGATCATCATCCAGCGAATAGCCAACACGGTAATCCAACAACTGAAAAGAGAGCAGGCAGGGTTTCGGAAAGGGAAGTGATGCACAGACCAGATCTTCACCCTACGTAACATCTTATAGCAGTGCACAGAGTGGCAGAGACAACTCTACATCAACTTTGTGGACTTTGAGAAGGCTTTTGACAGTGTACACCGGTAAAGTCTGTGGCGCATCCTTCGGGCCTATGAGATACCACAGCAGATAATCGACATCATCAAAAGCTTCTACAACAACTTTTCATACGGAGTAGGCAACAGCGAAACCAGCTTTAAAGTGAAGACTGTCGTCAGACAAGGCTGTACAATGTCGGCGATGTTTTTCAACATGACCATTGACTGGGTAATGAGGCGCACAACAAAAGATCAGTCACGGGGCATCAGATGGACCCTCTTCTCAACGCTGGAGGACCTAGATTTTGCAGATGATCAAGCCTTGGTCTCCCATACTCATCAACACATGCAGGAAAAGACGACCCGACTTGGCACTTACGCACAGCAAGTTGGCCTGAAGATCCGCCAAAAGAAGACAGAAGTGATGCTGCCAAACGTGTCCAACCCTAAATCAATTCAAGCGAACGGAGTAGACCTGCCAACGACTGAAGAGTTCATTTACCTGGGCAGCGCAGTAAGGCATGATGGAGGAGCAGGGAGTGACATCAAGAACCGTCTCAACAAGGCCAGAAACGCCTTCAGCATGCTCAACAACATGTACTCGTCCTCTCAGTACAGCACCAAGACCAAGCTGTAGATCTACAAAGCTGTGTGATGTCCACCCTACCATACGGCTATGAATGCTGGAGGATGACAGAGAGCGACATCACCAAGCTGTCAGTCTTCCACATAAAGAGCCTCAAGAGAATCCTGCAAATCTTTTGACTTGACACCATCTCCAACCAACAGCCACTTGCCCGCTGCAATCAAGACAGCATGGAGACCATCATTATGCGAAGGCGATGGAGATGGATTGAGCACGTCATGAGGAGAGAGCAGGATAACATCACTCGCACAGCCCTTCACTGGAAACCTGAAGGGAAGCGCAAGAGGGGAAGACCAAGAAACTCCTGGCGCCGAACTGTGGAGGCATCATCGATCCAGAAGCTGGCCCAGAACCGACAGACGTGGCGATCCTTCGTTGCCGTCCTACGCGCCAGACGGCATAATGGGCATGAGTGAGTGAGTCGGTACAGGATTAGCAACAGTAAACATAACTTATTAGTTCACACTACAACTTAGAGAATTCGCAGAAGGCAAGGGATGGGTACATATTTATGAAAAGGACTAGGCTCTGGTAGAGTCCTTTATTAGGGTTAATCCATATATGGTCCCGTAAAAAAGAAAGAATGGAACAAAACAATAAAAAACCCCTCAATTCGTCTGTAAGACGCCAACAGAAGAACTTTTACAAATTGAACCACTGTAATGAATCGATTTAGCGCCAGTAGCACCCATATATTTTTGGAATCTCATTCGCCCATTCGAAAAAGGACGCTTATTTCTCTTCTGGGAAACAGAATAATGTTAAAGCATAATGTTAAAGAAAGAAACGGCCTTTTTTCCCTTGGATTCTTCATGATCCTTCCTAGCTACAACAACCAGCCAAGCAATCGTCGAAAAATAGTAGCTGAGAGACTGAGACAAAGAGCACTGTCTCTGTAATGAGGTGTGAAATTAAAGGAAAATGAACTACGGTTGATCTCAATGTACATGTACTCTAACAGTGCTATCCCTGAAACAGAACAGAGATGCTAATTGAAATAGGAGCGCTTGCTGTGATAGGTGCGCTTATTGGAATGGGGTTGGTTAATCAACAGGGGCACTCATTAGAATAGGGGCGCTTATCAACAAAGACAAATAAAGGGGGCGCTTATTAGAGAGTAAGTGGTTATTGGAATGAGGAGCACTAAATCGAATCATTACGGTACTCCCTTTCTTTCCACTCTTGCATTCTATGACAATTCTCTGTTCACACGTTTACAGCAAACACACCAACTTTATCAGAATAACCGTCATTTAAACAGTGTAAACCGCTAGGGTCTACTAAATCTGCGAAAGAAAAAAATCATGTCTTACCTCTTGCTGTAAGTCGAAATGGTGTGACAGAGAAACAGAAGGTCCTCTCGGGGGTGCTGACGTTGCCGCTGGATCCGTTTGAGAGACCGCGAACTTCTGACCATTCTTGTTGGGATCAAAGTAATGCAGAAGCGCTTTTTCATGGATTGGCCTGTGTTTCTGGTTCCAAGAGAAGATGAAACTCTTTCTCCCATCGACGAGTTCAGTACGAAACTGAGGAGATATATTATCCTTTGCCCACCGGGAGAGGAAAAACTGATCTTCTTCACTCTTACTTTTGTAATTTTTGTCCCCACTGATGACGATCAAAACTTTTTCACCTCGAAAAACAAAACAAAACAAAGACAAAATTACATGTGAGTTCGGGGTGAGTTAATTTAGAAATGGATACGAAGGTCAACTCTCCATTATAAAGATGGCGGTCATTTGCGTTTTGTACGGTTTTCAATTTCATCTTTCTCTTATGCCAGGCTGCACTTTTGATGTCGTTCCCGATCTCACTATTTATGCCATAATTGCAGTGATTTCTTAACTTTAAGACGACAAAGAATAAAGGCAATGACACTTTATTTGACCCATACATTATCAGTTCGTTGTTTATGGGTATAGTGACACGATAGCCACGGCCATTACTATATTATGTTTGCTGAAAAGAAAAAAGAGGAAAAAATAATAGTACAGTATGGCTCTATTAATTAATAAATGCTCTTTGGGGAGTATTCTGTAGTCCGTAGTCCTCAGTCTACGGCATTTTGATCATTGTCGTAACGATTCTTAAATGGAAACGCGGACATGAGAACATATCTCAAATAAAAGGCGCCAATGTCCTCATTGATTCGAGGAATTAAGGAATAGACCCCTAGATACTGTAGTTTGACCTCGACATGCTGATCATTATGACAAGTCATTTAACGAAAAACGAATGTTCAAAATTTTGGAATCTTCTTGACAGTTAAGCCTCTTATATTTTATGTCAAACTGATAAACAAAGCGGGAAACTTCCCTCACATATGGATTAAACACTGCAATGAGGTTAGCACTATGAAGTGTTATTACTGTTGCGTCAGCCTCAATCTTACCTGAGCCAGTTCGTTCCTTCAGAGCCCCATAAATCTTTCCGTAGCCACTATCATCGCTAAAGGAGAGGCAGGCCTCAGCTGCATGAACAACGAACACAGCGTAATCCATTTTCCCTAAGTTTGTAATCTTTGACACAAAGATTTCCTCGATTTGTTCTCGCCTAAACTCATGTGTCTTGATATGTAAAATCTTGAAGGGAATCTTGCCTTTAACGGCTTTGAGCAAAGCTTCCACCTCACTTAACTTACACAAGTTATCGCAGTTGAAGAGGTGAAAGCTCCTTGGCGTATTACTCGCCATGTTTGTTGCTTTCGGTTTTAAGCGGAAGTCCTTGTTTCCGAAAAAAAACCAACCGTCACGCAACAAGGTGATTGGCGACGTGAAATAAACTGAAGAGTATTTTGTGAATACTTCCCACTTGTGCACATAATAAATTCCATTGATGAAATTTACGTCAAATATATGACGCGAAATGAAGCGATCTGCTTACTTTTGTTTTATTTCGTCGTATTAGAGGCCATCAGTCTCTTAGATCAGTCTTGGCAAAACCATGCCGCAGTTTTTATTTTAGGTTTTTTGGTTGAACTGCTGACTCTACCTTAGGGGAATAAAACTTGCATTTACCCAACAACACCAGGCATTGTTATCGCCCGGCGCATTTCCTAACCTGTGGTTATTACGAGTCAAACAATTTTTAGGAGTAGGAGTGCTTTGTAACACAAGTACAATTCGAACACAGCCCAGGCTAAGACCAACGCATTGTTCAAGCTAACGTTACAGTTAATGTTGATGATAAAAATAGGAAAAGTGCTGCTTCTTGAATTCACATAGCGATGCACAGATTTGTAAGGGTAACCGTTGGAAACATCGCTGGCCTATCCTCAGAACAAAGATAGGACAATTAACGAAGGGTAATTGCGTCCACCTCAGTTTTGTTTTATGCGAGCTCCTACTTCTAACAATTTCTAATCTTCCTACGAAATGCCCTTTTTGTATGGAGTTCTATCCCCGCCAAAAATCAACTTTACCACTCAACATCGAACTTAAGCTTTCAACAGCACACTTTTACACCCTGCATCCAACAATGTAATTTCAACATCTATATTGGCGATGGTGTCGACAGTTTGGTAAGATGAACAACCAACTAAAAATACGATATGTCGATATGTATACTTCAACTTCTAACATTTCAACGCAATGTCAAAATGTAAGATTGGACTGTCGAGCTCATTTCCGGATCATTTATGTTGCTAATCAAACTCAATACCGTAGCGGTAAAGTTAGATTCGTTACACTCGACATTGTTCCGAAATGTCCACTTTGTCAGACAATGTTGATAGATGGATGCGATAAAATCAACATTGCGACGAAAAGTCGACTTTATAATGCACAACGTGTAACAGCTAGCCGCCAGAGAGATCAAATGTCAAATTACGCTGCATCAGGCTATCTGGGTCGAATTTGTAGGCTTGTTTGTCATAATAACCCAGCTCTAGAGTGTCCTGCGGGGTATCAGTGACCTTTTTGTAAGAATTGAAAGATTGAACAATCCATGCGAAATCGGATCAGTAGTTCTAAAGTTAGACTACATCAAAAGGATGCTGTTAAATCTCGATGTGGCGGACGACATTGTGAATACAATGAGTTGCTTGCACGAGACTGTCCTGGCGATCGAGGCAGAAGGCAACTCTTCAGTTGGCCAAGGATATCAGACGCAATTAAATCATACTGGACGTTGAGGGCGATCCTCGTTTGATATAACAAGGGAAAAGTTATCGTTTTTATTGGAGCAAGGCTTCAAAGTGAAAGAATGCAGTAATTTGTTGGGAGTTGAACAATGAAATATCGAAAAGAGGATGTCCTCGTTCGGTCTGAGTGTCTCTGGTGAGAGATATTCTGTTCTGTTTTATAATTTTGATTGTATATTGCATAGAAATATATTTTTATTAATGTAACCATGTCTTATGACGCTACATGTTCATTAACAGTAAAGGTACTTAATATGCATGACTTCACAACCCGGTTTTAACAATCTCGTTCTCAGACTCGACCGAGAATTCCTGTTACCTTTATCCAGCAGACAAAGATGAATGAGTACAGTAGCCTGTTTCTCTCACTTTAACGGACTTTGAGGATCAGATTGTAGATTTAGAGCCCCTCCCCAGAGAGCGTGCTTCCCAGGCTATAGCTACATGCTTCATTGCAGGCTTATCAACTTTATCCATCTTATATCATTACAGAAGTATCGACAAGTATATAAGCCTCCTCACAAACTTTCTTTTGGCCATCACACTGGTCTAGTGTGTCAGGAGGCTGTACCTCTTGATACTCCAGTAATCACTTATGACACCCAATTGATAAATGGTATAAATGGTATAAATAGTATAATATTATGATTATAGTTATATAATTATTAGTCCCATCAAAACAACGAATAATCAAAATTGTGAGTCAGTTTGGGTTAACTTTTCCTATCCTGTTTCTGCACTGAAGAACCTATGAACAACATCTAATTCAATGGCCTAGGAGGTAATCTTTCTGTAGAGGACTATATCCCACCTCATTCCTGCTTGTTACTTATTAGCACACTGGATTTTATTTTGTACTGTTAGGTATGTTTAGTCAGATTAGTGGATGAGAACTGGATGATTTTTTTAAACACACTTTTTTTTTAAACACACTATACTTTATTTCATGCAAATCATTTTGCCATCTCCACCCGCAAATAGCAAAAGCTAGACGAGGCAGGCGGAGAGGAAAGGTTACAGCAGTCATAACAGATAATATAATAATTGTAAAGTAACTAAATAAACTATCTGGATAAATAAGAACTACTGAGAAAAAAAACAAAAAACAACAACAACAAAAAAAAACAAGCTAAAGTTACAAAATATATAGTCTTACAGAATGATGTTACAATCAAATTTACTACTAACAGAACTATCAATTATATACATTGAGTCGAGGATGCAGAATTTGCCATTTTTTGTAGGAGAATGGGCACTTCAACATAATCGTCCTCTGCTTCCATTATCGAGAGCAAAAAGTCATGAAAATTTTTCTTAAAAGCTCCTTTGGAGAGTTGACGAAATTCGTTAGGAATTGCGTTCCAAAGTTTAGCTCCAAACCTGGAAAAAGAATCTTGATTTAAATTCAGTCTTGAAGTTTGAACATAATAATTTCCGGACGAAGAAAACCTGGTCTCATGCCTGTGCTTTGAATTAGCTTTAGTGAAGAAATCACAGATGTTAGACGGAGCATTCATGCAGGAAACGTCAAACATTATAGAAGATACTTTTTCAGCATATAACATTTGTAGGGGTAGAATTTTTGAGGAAATAAATAAAGGCACAGCATGGGCTCTAGGTTCAGAAAAGTACATCAAACGAAGGGCTCGTTTTTGAAGCACGAGGATTTTTTTTAAATGGGTTTTGGCAGCTTGACCCCAAGCCGCCAAACCATATGTCAGATGAGGCAAGATCAATGATTGATAAATATTTAAAAGGGTTGTACGTGGGACGAAGTGCCTAAGACGGGCAACAACACCAACAGTTCTGCTTATTTTTAATGCAACATTATTTATTTGAAATTTCCAGCTTAAGTTGCTGTCCAATAGGACGCCAAGATATTTAACATGGTCTTCGCACTGAAGCGTGGTAGGAATTTGAGTACAGTTATCGATCATTTCAATGTTAATCGAGTAGTTCAACTTACGTTGATATGGGCGAAAGATAACATAGTTTGACTTTTTAGCATTGAGCGTTAACTTATTTGCATTAAGCGCAGTCAGAGACTTTGAGCAGTTCGCTATTGACGGTTTTTTCAAGAGATTTCAAATTAGAGTCAGCATACAACAAGCTCGTGTCATCAGCAAAGAGATAGAATGACAATTTCGCCGAAGAGTTGTGAATATCGTTAATATAGATTAAGAATAACAGAGGACCAAGCACAGACCCCTGTGGGACACCACATGAGATCACACATTCGGTAGATAAGTTAAAACCCACTTCAGTTACTTGTGAACGACCGAGAAGGTACGAGGCAAACCAAGCATTGATAATTCCTCTGATGCCATAATGATTAAGTTTTTGAAGCAAGATTAAATGGTCGACGGTATCAAAGGCCTTTTTTAAGTCTAAAAAGATCCCGCAAGTGAAAAGTTTTTGGTCCATATTGTTTTGTATGACATTAACGATATCAATAATGGCATGTTGCGTGGAATGGTTTTCGCGGAAGCCATACTGTGACTTAAATAGAATATCGTTTTTACCAAGATAGGATTTGAGGCGGTGGTACATTAATTTTTCAAATATCCGATTGAAAATAGACAGTAATGATATCGGACGATAATTACCAGGCTCAGTCTCATCGTCATTTTTGTACACAGGAACAACTTTCGCTTTTTTCAGTTTGGATGGAAAGATGCCCTTTTGCACAGATATGTTTATGATGATGGAGAGAGGGCCCGAGATAACGCATCTTGCGTCAGTTAAAATACGAATCGGACAAGAGTAGAGACCATAGGTTTTATTTTTAGGGATCAAAAGTATCTCACGCTCAATTTCCTCTGGCGTAACTGGATCAAAGAAGAAAGAGCTTGGATTATAATTGGGAGACAAGTATTCGGTAAAAAAGCGAGATGAACGAGGTACGCGTGAAGCTAGGTTTTTACCGACCGATTGATTATGTGACTGATTATGTGACATCTGCACAACAATCTCACCCAAACATTGTTATTAGAATGGTGAAACGATTACTGCAAAGTAAAGGACATTGTGTGCAGCAGGAGAGAATCAGGCAGTCTCTTTTGAGGGCTGATCCCATTAGAGTAATGCAGCATTGGAGTGTTGCAGTCAGAAGAAGACAGCCCAATGTCCAAACTCCCCTCGTTCTTTGGCATATTGATGGCCACCAGAAATTAATAAGGTAAATAACTGAATTATCTTCTGGCATGACCAATGGATCATAGAAAAATCATCAAATTAATCAATACATTACGACTCCAGCCCGGATTATTTGTGACTTTCTGAAATGGGTGACATCGCTGGATTTTTTACCTCGAAGGCTCGGTTTATTCCTTTGGGCATTGCTTTCGGTGGCTGCCGAAAACGTGTCGAATGATTTCAGTCTTATTCGTTTCGAAAAAGGTGAGATATTTTGGAAGAAGACCAAAGGAACTGCGGAAGGTACTTCAAAAGACTTGGACAATAGTGTAATTAAGCTACCTTGCGCGAACAGACTTCCCTTACCAAAATTAAGTACACTTTTAGTATACTATTTCTGTAATCAAAGTGTACTGCAAATAAGTTACACAAAGTATACTTTCAGTAGACTTGAAGTATAGGTTACAGAGCTACTAAAAGTATACTTGTAGTATACTTGTTCCCACCTGAAATTGGAACACCCAAAAGTATACTTGAAGTATACTTGAAAGGTACTGAAAATTTTGCAGTGCACTTGAAGTATACTTCATGAGTAAAACCACTAGTGGCAAACTGACAAGTACAGTATACTTAAAGTATACTTTAAGTATACTTAGAGTGTATTCAAGATATTATAAATGAATGGCATACATACCTGCAGCCAGGTAAATTAATATGCACGAACAGGCATGCAACCACTAGTTCATACGGCATATATTCAGCTGTATTATATACTTGGCCGAGTCAGATAAGCATTCAAGCAAAAGTATGAAATTCATGTCTTTAATTTATTTGGTACAACTGACCATGACAAATAACCTAAAATTTGTACAATAAAAGACTGCTTCTAAATTGTCTTTTGATGCAAAAATATATATTTTACAATGAAATCCATCATTGGATTATTTTATAAATTTTAACAATAAATTCCATGCAAATTAGAACTGACTCTCACAATGTTGGGATACTTACAAAAACTATTCATCGTTTTAAAACGAAGAATATCTATAAAATGGACTTCATCATTCAATCATGTAAAACAGAAACAAATTTCATGAAAATCAGCAATGTCACTTACAATGTCTCTAGTTGGAATTAAAGCCAATAAAAAAATGGTTGTTGTAAAATGTAATAATCAAAAAATTGACTTTGTTATTTAATAATTAGAGAAGCAAGCAAGCCTTGTGCAAATCATAATAGAAAATAGTCTATCTACTGAGTATCCAATCATATCATTTTAATTAATCTTAATTCAATCGATTCAATTGTTTACTTTCCTGGCAGGTTGCCAACCACTTGCCCTTGTGGTTAGAGAACTAATTTATTTCTCAGGGCTTGCTTGATTGTAGAGGCCTTCCCCCCTTGCTTTACCACAAAATCTGCAAAGAAAAAGAAACACAGGAGCTTAACTTTTTAGACTTATGCATGACAACAAGGTTGTGTTACTTTGGAAAGACTCATACCACAATCAATAATCCGAGATCACTTAGATCAAAGGAACTTCTGAATACTTGCTTGGAGTTGTTTTCCTCACTTTTTTTATATGGATGGTCCCAAAGTTTTTTTTACAAGGCTGATCCCTGAGAAAGTCATGTTGATCAACATGTACAAGTGTACAGATTCCCAATAGTAATAAAATGACAAAAACACCAAATGCAATGTACTTACCCAAAATTGAGGAAACAATGTCAGCATTTAAGCCCTCTCTGGCATTCACTCCGGTCAGATTCTTTCCCACTAGCTCAGCCAGTGTCTAGTGGAAAATAATTGAAAACCACTAGCCAAAACTGAATTTTTACTAGTCTGTGGCTTGTTGGCTTCTGTTAGTGTCAAGCTTTGCTGTTACAACCCAGGTAAAAATATAAGGTGGGATCCCGCCAGTCCCACCTGGGATCCCAGGTGTGTCCCGGGTGGGATCCCGCCTTTTTCAGGTGGGATCCCGGGTGGGATTATGGAACATCCCGCATGGGATCCCACTTGGGATTGTGGAACATCCCGCATGGTATCCCACCTGGGATTATGGAACATCCCGCATGGTATCCCACCTGGGATTATGGAACATCCCGCATGGGATCCCACCTGGGATTATGGAACATCCCGCATGGGATCCCACCTGAGATTATGGAACATCCCGCATGGGATCCCACATGGGATCCCGCCTTAAATTCCTAATAGCATCCCACCTGGGAAAGCACATCCCGGGCAGGATTAAACCTAGAATCCCACCAATCCCTCTTGGGATCCTGCCTCAAATTTCAGATAGTTTCCCACCTGGGAAATCATATCCCAGGGGGATTGCATCTGGGATCCTGCCAATCCCAGTTTAGACCCTGCATAAAATTACAGATGGCTTCCCACTTTCAGAAAAATCCTTTGAGGGATCCTGTTTATCACTGGAGACCTCAGAATTATGAAATGTACCAGATAGGATATCTTATCAATTCCTTTTGTAACCTAATCCTTAAAATTAAGTGGATAAAATTTTCTAGGTGAGCTATAGACCCCATCAATCCACTGAGGGTCCAAAACCTTCCAACTAGCTATAGAACATACTGACACCTCCAATGGGATCCCATTGTCTTACCAAGCTGTTGTTCATAAATTATTCAAACAGTACATGAATACACAGACTATATGTGATAAAGATCTCATAATTTATTTGCAATGAACCAGCATGTGTTTGACTTGTTTCATTAACAAATTTCTTAACCGAATATTTTTGAAGAATAACAGCACAACTCAGCATATTATCTTTCCTTCATCATTTAAGCAGACCATCTACAGTGTAATAAGGCTCAACTTTTAAAAAAATTGGCTGTTGTGCATTAAAGAATAGAAGAAAGACAAAACCTCAATAATTCATGTTATCAAAATTTTGACAAAGGTACTGATTGAAAGTCTGCTCTCTCTTCAGTCGAATTTTTCCAAGCAAAGCAAGGTCAGAATGTTCCCAAATGTGACTAAAGTAATCTTGAAACCTTACTCATAGATTTATTTCATTGTAAAGTGTAAGCTTAGGAAACTGCAGCATGCAAGTGACCAATTCGATTCTCAGAATTATTTGAGTTTCAGTTGCGCTGAGCGTTAGGTGAGCTTAATTCAAGCCGTTACTTCTATTCTTTGATAAGATTTTGATCACGTAACGAATATGGCAATTTGTACTCACCACAAACTTCTAAAAATCCTAGCTTTAAACGGCCACTAGATCGTTGTTTGAACCAGTCGATATGTCAACTGTTAATTGCCCCTTCTTTTAATTCCACGGCGCCAACGACTTTCTTTCCATTTAAAACACTCACGCTGTTCTCGTTTTCCCATTGAACCACAATAAAACACATCTTAAGAAATGTTATATTAAGCAAAACAGTTGAGAAAAGAAACAACTTGAAGCAAGAGCGATTAACCGATGAAAAGTACATTCAAAGATGAGCGCCAAATGGAGTTTTCTTTGTTTCTGATCACGGGCATGATCACGTGGACCTTTTAGCAAAGAGAATCCGCTGGCTTGACCCATTGCAGTCTCAAGAGAAGCGCGCAACATTATTCTCTCTCTTCTGACCGGTTCTCCTCTCTTGGATGGTGGTACCTTGGATTCATGTTTTGATGATGACATAAATAATGATATGAATTCACTCTATGTAGAAATAATCGACAAGAATCGAACAAGAGTGCACGATTTGTGGCCGAAAGTTTTCGAGGAAAGAAAGACTCGAAACCCACTTGAGTTATGTTCACGGCGAAGGTGAGAAACAACACAAGCCAATCACATTAGGAAGTATAAGAGATGCCTAGATGATCCCAGTGTACCAGTACCCAAATCAACAATGCTTGACCACAACAAGCGTTCAGCAACACGTTCCAACACAGCTAGCCATCTCGATTCCTCAGTCGGTCTTTCCACTGAACTAGCAGTGGTGCCAACAGAGTCAAGTGCGTCTCATAACATAGAAAACATTTGCACGAGAGACAGAAGCAACTATACATGCGATTACAGAGGTGCATTGGAATTCTCGTCTGCAAATGGTTATGCACAGTCCGAAGCGTTCCCGAGCTTGTAAAAGGGGTGGAGAGAACGAAGATACAAGGTTGTCATTTTATACTACAAGTGAAATTTTATACCAGACCTACAAGGTATAGAAAAATTTTGTTGATCGCTGACTCAGAGAAGAACAACAAGTAAACTTTAGAGCTGTTATTATTGAACTGTGACTGGTACTTTTCATTTGTATGTAAGGAAGGAATTGTATTTTGCACCAAAAATATAAAGAAGTAATATTTTTTAGGAGGTCCAGTGATTGGGACATTTAAGAAATTAAGTTATGAAAAGAAACTCGGTTTGTACTTCTCACTACCAACAAGTCATGTTTGAAAAATATTTTCAGATCAGAGTTTCGAATAAAGCAAATTGAAGAAGTCATTTAAAAGGTGTGTTTTCTCGAAGGGAACAGTGACCACCTCTGTCTTGTCCGCATGCCAAATATTTGCGGAGTGTGTGGATGATCCATAAGTATTGGAACTCTCACAAAAACGTTTTGTAAGAATAAAATCAGCAAAACAATATTTTCGTAGGTGAGATAAAGAATCCCAGGTGGGATATGTAAATCCCGACCAGGATCCCGGGTAGAATGCATAAGTCCCACCTAAGATCCCGGGTGGGATGCAGCAATCCCGCATTAAATGCGGGATCCCAGGTGGGATCAAATTTTCATCCCAGGTGGGAAAGGTGGGATCCCACCACCTAAGGCGGGATCCCGCCATTCCCACCTGAGATCCTGGGTGGGATTGCCGGGATCCCGCCTACATCCCGCCTGCTATTTTACCTGGGAATGACTTAAAAGAATATGTATGTTAATGCGCCATGCAGACCTGTGTGTGTGGATTGTATTTTCAAAGTTGAAAGCTAATATACAGTGTAATATAATTCTTCTGAGAAGATAACTTTGCTGTGCAGGCTTTTTCTGGTTTGTAGTACAGTATACCTGTAAACCAGCCAATCTGATTGTGTAAATGTATATGATCTTATCGACTGAAGCCTAATTAGTACCTTTTTAGTATAGTTATTTCCTACTACTCTCATTTGTGTGAGACATTAAAGTAATTATGATCTTTATCAACTGAAGCATCAGTACTTTTTCAGTAGAGTTATTTCCCACTTAATCAGACCTGAACTTGATTTACATTTGTGTCAAACATTTAAAGTATACTTGTACCCTACATCAACAACAAAGAAAATGATTTTCACTTGAGCAGTATACTTAAAGTGTACTTGTACCCTACATCAACAACAAAGAAAATGATTTTCACTCGAGCAGTATACTTGAAGTATACTTGTACCCTACATCAACAACAAAGAAAACGATTTTCACTTGAGCAGTATACTTAAAGTGTACTTCAAAAATGGTACTGCAAATGTACTTAAGTAAGTGCAGTACTATTGAAGTATTATTGAAGTATGATTGCAGTATAACCACTATTGACGCAGTATACTTGTAGTATACTTAAAGTATACGTCAAGGCTATCTTTTTTGGTAAGGGTTGTGATCTTGTATCCTTTTGTTTACATTGTCTTGAGATGAATGAACTCGAAATCGATAAACTGCAATCATTTGAATGGATTTAGGATTAATATTAATGGTTAATATGTTTTTAGGATTAAAGAGCGTCGCAAAAGAATTAAAAATGGATCTTGGACGAGTTGTTGTAATCACTGCGAAGAGCAAAAGCGAAAATAGTTTATCATTTCGAGCGCCGATCGTTTTGTTTTGATCCGAATGAGTGCACTTGAATTAAACTACTTCTTTATTATGTAAATATTTCGTGTCATAAATAGTGCTCGTGTTCGCGCGCTGGCTGTTCATTCTTTCACAACTTTCGTCTTGTTCGAATGAACTTGTTGTGATCTGACCGTGTTGTTTATTGTCGCGATGGAGTTTAGTGTTGGCGATTCTGTCGAAGCTGTCGATCAGTTAGGAATTTGGACAAAAGCGAAAGTTGTCAGCAAATCGGACAACGCAATTGTTGTAAATTTTCCTCCGTTCATCTGTTAACAAAAGATAAATATCTCACCTACATCAAAGAAGTTGCGCTCTTCACGATCTTCGGAAGCATGCCGGCATGTCGGCAAACTCATCGGAATGAATAAGTAATGAGAAAGAACAATAGCCTGAATATATGAATACTTAACAACCTCAATTTTTGAGGTTCACATTTAATCCGCTTTGGAGTTGTAATGAATAATTTTAAGAATTGAATATAATTAAGTGATTGATATTGATTTTTATTAGTATTTTGAATGAAAATTGATACTTGCAAAACAAGCATCCTTGATTATCAGAATTCTTGAGTGGCAATTTTTTTGCATTTGAGCAAGCTTGAGGTGACATGGTGGACTAAAGTCCTGTAATAATTTTATTTTTTAAACTCTCCACAACCTTACATTTTCTAAATGTTAACAAGTGGTGAATAGTTTTGCATGATTGTGGAATTGGTAGATATTCCAGAATTCCTGTTTATCTATGTGCATCAGATAACAACAAGGCAGAAACTGTTCTTGGTTTGTTCGTTGATGCAGTTGGTGAATATGGGTTACCATCATGTGTACGATCAGATAAGGGTGGAGAGAATGTAGACATTTCACGGTAAATGCTGACACATCCACAAAGAGGTCCTGGAAGAGGGAGTATGATAAAAGGCAATAAAGAAGGATTCTCAAATTGATTAAGGGATTTCACACCTTTTGTGTATATTATGAATATGTTTTAATAATGTTTATATTTTAATAGGGAAAAGCACACATAGTCAATGTATCGAGGGGATGTGTTTGCTGGCTGCATAAGTTTGTTCTACAATTTGTTTTATGAGTTAGTTAATGATGACATTCATCTGTGGTGCTTGCATTACACATTCTTACCAGTTATTATTTTTCAGACAAACTGGAAGAATGCATGGGTTCATCATCATTTAAGATGTGAGAGAAATTCCACTCTCATGCAGTTGTGGATCAGGGGACTCAATAGCATTTGGGGAAGCGACTCAACTACTGATAGAGAGGTCTTTCAGGTGAATGTACGTACATGTAGATGTATTTGGTGTAATTTTACCACTTCAAGCAATTATTGTGAAATAGATCTGAAAAACTAAGTTGGAGTGGACTAATGAACATACTGTACTGCACTGTAATGTACTTAAATGTAGTTATCCCACATTAAAAAAGTCTACATAATACTCATGGGTAGACATATCCTTTCTTCTATAAAAATTAAGCATACATATTAGCCGTTGATATATGATGTACTTTTATCTGCAAAATGATTTTTCTGGTTATGGCATTGATTGGGGTGGATCAGTACCATCACCAACCAATGAAGATGTTGACTTACCTGAAACCTGATCTCCCATTGATCCAGAAAGAATGCAATCTTTATCAAGATTTTATCTGCCACAAGGTGCATCAATCAATCATGTCATCAACTTATTTATATGTATTGTTAAACACATTAATGAGCTGTCGACTCTTCAGCTTCCCATGTAGAAACACAGAATATTGATAATATAAAATTCTTATTATAGTAACAACAAGTACAACATCTGTCATAGTTCATGGACAACCTTTGTTATTTATGGTTTATGCAAGTATTTGTAAGCATTTAATTAATCTTTTTTTTCTTTTTTAAACCTTTGCTTTTATTACAAAACACAATTCTACAAAACATTACTTACAATGCAAGACTCATTAAGCTACTCTACTTACAGAACAATGCTTAATGCTACCAATACAGTACTGAATATGGTTACTTGCAAAAAATATAATTACTTGCAATACAGGCTACTTCCTCTACTAATAATACTTATATATACAGCTACTTACAATACATTATATGGTATATTGACTTTGAGGAGGCAGGAGTACTTCTCAATAACACATACAATTAAGACAAAGTTTCTAGATTGTATATAATGAGTAGCCTACTGATAAAATCCTGAAAGGAGATGGCCAGGCTATTTAACTTGGCTGAATAAATATAATGGCGCATAAACAAGGCAGTGTAGTTGAATATCTGTATTATTGTTGTGTTGTGGGAGCTTGCAGTAATACCGAACAAGGTCTCCTCTGTGGTAGGAGAGATTTGGCAGGCATTCACTTGGTTGAAAAAGTTCAAGACCTTTTGGGTAAACAATCTGGTAAACATACATTCAATAAAAAAGTGCTCAATTCTCACAAAATACCATAGTAGAATTTATTTATTAATTAACTGAATGGAAGCCTTGTGGTAGCTTGTAAAAGGTAGTCAGTTAGAGGCAAATAAAAAGTTAATTATTGCAAATGCTCACTTTGGGAATCACAATTTTCTTTAATTTTTCCAACTGCCTAATATTGGCGTGCACACGTTGGGAGTTGACTGGTAACACAACAAATGACTGTTTCATTATATGAACTGCAACAAAAGTTAGTAATAATCAACTAAATATTTCTAAAACATCATCAATATTATATTTAGATTTAAGTGCTAAATGCTTTCTAACAATTTAAATAACCAAATTTAAGGCTCACTCAACAATCTGGCTAGCACTCATGACAGGACGGAAAATGCGTGCACTGTAAGTACCTCCCGTTGTCCCCATACAAAGCCTTAGAAAAGTTTTCTAAGGCTTTGTATGGGACAACGGGAGGTACTTACAGTGCACGCATTTTACGTCCTGTCATGGCTGATTATTGACTGTTAAGAAAAGTCAGAAAACAATGGGTTTAAAAACTTCCAACAAGTTCCAGGGGCACCCAACAGAGGTATTCTGCAGGTTTCTTGCCTGGTGGGAAAGTTGAAAGATGAGCTGATATATTTTCTGGGAAATTTCGAAAATATTTATCCTGAGAACAGTGCACTTACTGTTCAATAAGAACAATAATAATAATAATGATAATAATAATAATAATAATACTTCATGTATATAGCGCCATGTCCAGTGATATCCAATAGCACTTTACAAAAATTTTTAAAATGTTACAGATATCACAAGTGTTTATATATCTTCATTTTTTTGTCCTCGTCCACATGTAAGGTTCAGTTGGCGACATACTTTGGATAGTGTTTTTTCTATAACTCCCCAAATGAAGGGGTAAACTTGAACCTCTGGCCACACCCATCTTGTTTTTTTGTGTGCAAGTCTTTGGGTTTCTTTCCTGCTAGCTGGGGAATTTTTCAAGACCTAGCTGGGAAACAGAACTTCACTCATGTTTATTCTGGGAATGCAGAACATATCATTTTACCAGAAACTGAAATGAATGGTTGGAAGTATTTATTCTTTGTTTTCTTTGTAGCCAATATTTTTCCTGCCAGCTGGATGCCGCTGAAGTTTTATTACATTATTGATTTATATGTTTTTGTTATGACAGCCTCAGATCTTTCATACTGACATTCTGTAACAGCTAGTGCAATGCTTATTATTAAAAAAAACACTGAGTGTTTCACTTCTCTTAACATTGCCATGGCAACAAAGAATTGTCTGTCAATAACATTCATAAAATGCTACACCGATTTGTACTTTAGTTAGTGGTCAAAATCATTCATGTAGCTGAGTCAAAATGTCATATATGGAAAAGCTCCACTTTATGTGAAGCTAAACCCTAGGGCACCATACTTGAGAGCCATGTCACAGTATTTCGTAAATTCTTTAAAACAATGATAGTTTGTTGGAATAGTATGACTCAGGAAACATGTTTCTGCTATTGGAAAGTCGGTGTTTGCGTCAAATTTGACTAACAGGACGTCTCTTGCGGGCAGGATGTTAGTTCCTGTCCAGAAACTTCACAGGTCGATGAGTCCTGCTCCATCTGAAAAGAAAAATGAGTAAAATACTACTCATTTTTCTTTGACCAGAAAGGCAATCTAGTGCTTAACTTTCCAAGACAATGGGATAAGGAGGGTTGTTTCTAGGTCGTTATTACATTTTTTTAAAAAATTGTTATTGTTTTCATACAAATGGTGAGTTCTCATACTGAGGAGATGATAGTTGTCAAGATGGTTTACGTAATTTTTTACACCTTCATCATTGACATCAACGAACCTTCTTTTCTTGATTCTATTAGGGTGATGTAATCTGTGAAGAAGTCTGCTGCCCTCGAATTGTTATAGGTAGCATCTTTTTCCTCGAAAGTAATCTTCCCTTTGAACTCATCTCCTCATATCATTCAATCTTTTTCTTCTGGAAAAATGACATCCAGAAGACAGGGCCGGCCACTTAACCAGGGCAGTGTGTAGACCAACCTCCTCCATTCCTAATAAGTCAAAACACAAGGCTTCGTTGAGATGTCTAGTTGTCCATAGTTGGTAATGATCAGTTTTTCAAGGTAATGTTATTCTCCTAACTTTGGCAATATCATCTAGCTCAAGCCTACGCTTAAGGGTGATGTTGTAGAGCATGAGTCCTTAGGTTATTTGTCCCGGTTCTTCAGTCAGCCTATCGATATCAAGGTCAGCTTCACTTAAGTAAGGTTCAATTTTTTGCCTTAGCTCCATTGTTGGATGGCCATCTTTCCACAAAGCATCAACTTGAAAGTTAAAAAGAGACCTGTTTTTGTAGGTGGTTAGGGACAGGGTAACTCTCCATCTGTGAAAATACAACTAAATTTAAACTAAAGTGAGAAACACAATAGAGACGGTTAACTTAGGCCACTTTTAGGGGGGTGACCCTTCTAGGAGGGTCACCCTCTATTGATTTAAACAGGGCTTTAATCTCTAAATGAAAGACAATGCCACACCTATAATTTCTCTTTAGTTATTGATCATCATTTATCTCATTTTTAAAAACAAATTTTGGAATCTTCTTGACAATGAAGCCTCTTATGTTTTGTGTCAAACTGATCAACAAAGCGGGAAACTTCATGCAGATATGGATTAAACACTTCAACGGGGTTAGGACTATCAAGAAGTGTTTCTTTCCAGTTGTGTCAGCTTCAGTCCTACCTCAGCCAGTTCGCTTCTTCAAAGCCTCATAAATCTTTCCGCAGCCACTATCATCGCTAAAGGAGAGGCATGAACAACGAACACAGCGTAATCTACTGTCTTTAAGTTTGGAACCGTTAGGAAAACGATTTCCTCGATTTGTTCTCGCCTAAACTCGTGTCTCTTGAGTTGTTAAATCTTGAAGGGAACCTTCCCTTTAACGGCTTTGAGCAAAGCTTCCACCTCACTTAACTTACACAAGTTATCGCAGTTTAAGAGGTGAAAGCTTCTTGGCGTATTACTCGCCATGTTTGTTGCTTTTGGTTGTAAGCGGATGTCCTTGTTTCCGAGAAAAAAACAAACTGTTACGCCACAAGGTGATTGGCGACGCGAAATGAACTGAAGTCTATTTTGTGAATACTGCCCACTTGCGCGCGTAATAAATTCCATTAATGAAATTTATGACAAATATATGCGGCGAAATGAAGCAATCTGCTTACTTTTGGTTTTTTTTCGTCATATCTCATTAAATAATTTTTATTACACTTTTTGTCATCTAATAGAGGTTTATGATATTCTGATGACTAGACAAATTGGGGCCATCAGTCTCTCAGTCATGGCAAAGCAACATCTCATTTTTGTCAAGTTTTTTGGTTGAACTGCTGACTATACCTTGGGGAAATAAAACTTTTATTTACATAACAACTCCAGGGATCGATATCATCCGCACTTCCTAACCTGTGGTTATTACTAGTCAAATAATATTTAAAAATAGGAGTGCTTTGTAGCACAAGTACAAGTCGAACATAGCCCAGGCTAAGACCAACGCATTCTTGGAGGATGTACATGCTAACGTTACAGTTAATGTTGATGATTGAAATAGGAAAAGAGCTACCTCTAGAATTTCCTTTGGAATTCACATAGCGATGCACAGATTTGTATAGGTGACAGTCGGAAACATCGCTGGCCTATCCTCAGAACAAAGGGGGTACAATTAACGAAGGGAAGTTGTGTTCACCTCAGTTTTGTTTTATGAGAACTCCTGTTTCTACTAATTTCTAATCTCCCTACGAAATTGAACACCATGCCTTCTTTGGTGTGACAACGACATTGTGAATTTCTCCTTTTTTGTTACCAAACACCTTCAATTTGGCAAATGGTGTTGACTTCCATTTTTGTTCCAAATCTTTTGCATCTTCTTCAGATGGTTGCCAGCTTTCTACCCGAGTCACCACGTCCTTGCTCTCAAACGAAATTTTTCCATAACGCATGCGTGTTTCGAGCAGTAAAAATCCAGATTGTTCGTGATCGGTGCTGAAGTGTGAATCGGAAACTGGAAAAATAGTAACATGAAAGTGCATTTAGTGGCTAGTGACATGTAATGTTTCGGTATCTTGCAAATATGTTTACACAGTGGGTATGTTATCAATGGTCACCCAATGGCCCAAAATGACTTAACTATCCAGGTGATGACGGGAGAGAACACTTGCTAAGGAAGATGTATTTTGGGGATGGTGCCATTGGTCCTACCTATTTTCAGTATGCTTACAAATGTTTTAATAGTTTCCAAAACTTGTGGTTGTCATTGGATGATTGAATCCTGCATGGTGTTCACCACAGTCATCATCCTCCAGTTACCTTTTGATTTGTTATGTGTTAAGGGACCTTTTAATGGCATCTTATGCACGTAAGTGGGTTATATGAAATGCACAACAAAGCTGTAATCGTAGTTGCTCGAGACCCAAATTGAGAAGGACCGACGCAAGGCTTTTGAGAAAGGACACAGCTCAGCCAAACTTAACCCTTTAACTCCCGAGAACTGAATGTTAATTCTCCCCTCTGGTTGCTGGACATTTCCTCGTATATAACTTACGAGAATTTCGTGTTAGATCGAGATAACAACTTCTATCTGATACATTTGAGTATTCTCATTACCTGTTTGCTAGATAGTGCATGGATATTGTAGGGAGAAGTTACTGGTCGGTCACTTCTGGGGGTTAAAAGGTTAAACGCGTAAGGGACATCTGGCTTCTGTTTCCTGGGGTCAATACCCATGTCATAGTATTACTACCGTTTTTTATACCTGGAAGAACACATGGTTCATTCTCTTCTTCAATTTTCTCCTCTGTCTGTTGTTCATCAAGAGAGTTTTCGGTATCAGAAGGTACTTGTTGAGAGATCTCAGGCGACTGAGTGGTTTATACAGAAAAGGAAAAAATAAAACGAACATTTACTCAGGGTCTGAATCAATATTTGTGGCTCTGTCTTAAACTTTATCGTAAAATGAAGCTTATTTGTGTATGCAAGGATTTACATTGGTTTGATTTGAGGACTTATAAATCCTTTAAACCTTAGAGAGACTAGCATCCTATTTCTCCGTACAATATCACCCCATGAATCAAACAGTAAGGTCATGAGAATAAAGGAAATGATCCCTGGGAAATAACTTTTTGATTGGAAAACAAATTCTCCTTGTCAACACCTTAGGAAATGTATAAAGAACAGTGTGAAGAATTTGCATACTGATGTTATGGTGTAAAGGGTTAACTAGCTTATCAAACAGTACAATCATGCATGTCCAGATAAAAAAAACAAAAAAAACATCAACAGTAGCTATAACTGTCTAACCAATTTCACCTCGCCATGAATTCAAAGATTGCTAAAAATATTACTTTGAGTTACTAAATGGGGCTCGAAGTCCCCTCAAGAGAGTATAGCAACAACAAAAAAACGTTCCAATGAACAGTTTAGTGACATAAAAAATTGATTCAAGCAAGCTTGGTGCAACAGCAAAGGTCATCGACCATTTTAGCAAACAATGCAAACCATAGGCCTCGCTTGAGTTTTTCTCAAAGTTTATAATCATGACGCTGTCCATGACAGAAATATTGGATAAAGATGTCGTACTTCAGTTCCTGCTGTAAATATCCCTAAATAAAATCCTCCCTCCCCTTCAGCGTTATCTTTAAAGGGGAGGGGGTTGGATCCTACGTCTGATCAAATGAGGCACTGTAACATTTTTCCTCCTAAGGAACAGCCTTTTGGTCGCAAATAAATCGAGAAAGATGGTAAATTTACAGTTTGCTTATCAACTTAAGGACGGCGTTACGCTCTGTGACGGGTATAAAAGGAAACTAGCCTCAAACCGTCAGACTTCCCGCCCTGGTGCTCTACCACAAAGCTATAGGAAACTTGTTCGGTTAGCCCGAAAGCGGTGGAAAATCTTCAGATCTACCATGCGATGATCAGTGAAATCGCGGCTACATAGTCCCTTAGCTCACTGGACCGCATTAGACCTGGGAATACGTAAATCGATAATTGGACATGTCATAATCACCTGACTCTGTGTGGCTACTGGGGATGTTATCCAGGTTTCTTCAGGTCTGGGTTCAATTCTAACGGGCTCTGCCACCAATTGACTTGTAAACTTCTGTCCCTTTTTGGTGGAATCAAAGTAATGTATTAGTGCTTCTTCGTGAATAGCTCTGTGTTTCCTGTTCCACGAAAATATAAAGCTTTTTCTACCATCAATGAATTGTGGACGAAGTTGGCGGGATAATGCTGTGTTCCTGGCCCGACGAGAAAGCATAGAACGGTTTTCTTCGTCATCGTCGCTGTAATTGTCATCCCCTCCTATGACAATCAATACTTTTTCATCTTGAAATGAAAAAAAAGAGGGATATAATAATGTATGATACATGATGCAATAAAGCTGTAGATGTATTGGGAGTTCCGTCACATTGTAGCCATAACTCCATATGCGAATATTTTAAAGTTCACACGGCAACCAGCTGGACAATCAGACATAGTTTGATGCTACACTGGTTTGCAAATTTAATGAATGTAACCGAAGAAGTTACAATTCATAGACCCAACGTTTCGACACTCCTGTCTAGTGCCTTCATAAATAAGCGTCAGGAAGCAGACCGCCATCGTCACGATTTAAAGGAGCGTGGGCGGAGTTAATGTGCCAAGCCTCCAAACAAAGGCGCTGGTGGTAACGCCGATTAGTGGTGATAATTTTAGAATTATCCCACCCAATTGTATGGTTGGTTAGGCAAGTATGCTCCGATAAAGCTGAATTTTCCATTTTGCAAAGAGAAACCGCTTTTTGGTGCTCTTTTAACCGTGTACCAAACTGGCGTTTGCTCCTTTAAATCGTGACGATGGCGGTCTGCTTCCTGACGCTTATTTACACCTCGTCAGAAAAAAGGCCGCTAATTAGTGATCATATAAAAGGACCTCTTTTTGCAGCGTTTAGATCACCCCTGATGAAGGCACTAGACAGGAGTGTCGAAACGTTGGGTCTATGAATTGTAACTTCTTCGGTTACATTCATTAAATCTGCAAACCAGTGTAGCATCAAACTATGTCCATATGCGAATTGGGTAAAGTGATATTATTTGAGATAAAATTAGAGTCTTTAGGAGCCCTATCTCTAAAAGAAGTCTCTTTTATCTTATATATTGCACCACTTTGGCGACAACCTTTCGCGCAGGTCGAGAAACTCACTCTTTCATTTTTCCCCATATATCGAGTCACTTTTCTATTTTTAAAATTTTAAGATAATCAGTACTGATTTTTATTCATTGGTTGTACAGAACATCTATGTTTTTGAGCGTAGTAAAATATTTCTGACTATCTTGGACAGGAAGAATTACCCGGCAAAGGTTCTTAGAAACAACACACGACGAATAACTTGACGAATTAGGAATCCCGCACTCCATGACTTTGTTCAAGGTAAATTTGCAACCTACCAGAGCCTGTTCGCTTCTTGAGAGCCTCATAAATCTTTCCATGACCACTGTCTTCGCTGAAAGAGAGGCAGCATTCACCGGCATGCACAACAAACACTGCATAATCCATCTTCAAGTTGGGGATAGTTTCGTTGACCATATCCGAGATTTGTCCGCCGCTGAAGTAGCCTTTTACGATCTTAAAAGAAGTTTTCACTACAAGCTTCTTTTCGACAGCTTTCAAAAGCTCTTCCACCTCGTTTAAATCACATAAATTGTCGCAGTTACAAAGATAAATGTATGTCTCCTTCGTGGGCGCCATATTTAGCGTTAATAGTTCGATTGTTTTCAGTTTTCAAGAAGAGCTGTTTCTTAGAAATAGCGTCTCTGTCACGCAACGAGACATTTGGTATGGAAAATAACGCAATTTCTCTTCTCTGCCAAAGAAATAAGGATGGAATTCATATTCTGTTCTCAGTTACTGACAATGATTCTGAAATGGTTTGGGGTAGAGAGTTCGACAAAACTGCAAAGGGAATGAAATATATGAAGCATTTTTCACGTCCTCAAGATAGAACATTTTCTTTAAGCTGTTCCTATTGTTTTGCTACTATTTTGTCTTAAGAGCCCTGCCGAACATTTTACTACCCTATTCCTTTAAACAACGGAAGTCAGAGCAGATTGCACAGCTGCATATTAGTACCAATCTTCAAGGAGCTAAACCAAGGTTTGTTGATCCTCAAAACGTTTATTACCTAAGTATTGTCTTGGTTGATCTTTCGAAATATGCCCATTTTGCTGTTTTGAACATTAGATGAACCTCCCTTCAGTTTCTCCTATTTTGGTGTTTTTCTATCCAAAATAACTTTTTTGTGGTTTCCGTCCGTCAACAACGTCAAAGATTATTTTTCATGTCACACAAAACGGGTGAATTTATTGTGCATAACGTAACTCTTTAAAGTTATCACTAGTTCGTCGATGAAACTGTCTAAAAGAGCACATTCCACAAAGAATCATGTCAGCTTGAGTGAATCAAATGTAGATAAACATCAAGAAAACGGGATGGAAAATGGAAAAGGTTCCAATAATGACGGAGGTCATTACACTCTGATGATGTAATACCTTTCTGTTTCCTTTTATTTTCGAAAATTCATCATCCGGAATCTGATCATTACTTCTGTCCAAGCTGGCTGTAGTATCAACGAAAGTCTTTTAATAGTACTAATCTCAGGTAAAAGATCAACTCCTAGCTTCAAACCATTTATTGTATTAGGTCTCATGTGTCAGTCTAGTCCTCTAGGAAATAATAATCCTCTTATCGCTTTATGCATAGCCTAGGCCTGCAATTGACGATAATCTGGTGGAACTTTACTGATGAAACAGAGGTGAGAATGACAACGGTATTTTTTCAGAAAAAGTCAGATTCCTCTGACCAGTCCCAAAACATTTATACATTTCTTTGAGCATCATTATATATTGTATATGCTTAAGTCACTTTTTACTCTCTTTTTGGTTGCTTAGCCATAGAAAAAAGCAAACTCGCGGCCGCAGTGCTCTGATACAACGACTTATCCCCCAGAAACCACAGATGAAAAATATGCAATAAAGATACGGCCTAAGAGAATACCAAAACCTGCTCCAAACAGGCGTCACGTCCTTAACAACGCATCTAACTACTGCATTTCCATCACTAATAAACCTAACTGTAGCCTTCGGTGTCTGCTTATGGCGTTCCATGACGTCTGATTCGTGTTGGGTCGAAGGCCGCCAACTTTTCTTCCACTGCACAACGTCCAGAGGCTGATAAGAAATCTTTCCATAACGCATGCAAGTTTCCAAGAGCACCATTCCAGCTGGGTAGTCACAGGTAGCTTTATCTGGTTCTGTGATAAAAATTAAGAAAATGAAAAAAAGGAAAAAAAAGAAAACAAGAGACATTGATTTTGCGACACAAAGCTCTGTTGCGTTTTAGAGAGACAGAAGAGTTGTGCCATTTGCGATAACAGCTACCCCACAGACTAAAACACTTCTAGAAAGAATTCTTGAGTTGAGGATGAGAATCCTGTTTTCGATCCTTACCTCTCCCACCAGATACTTCATTTTGACTTGTCCCTTTCTGATAATTTTGTCCATAGAATCCATTTCGTTCATCATGCTCAAGCTTTTTCGGAGAATCTTCTCTCTGGGGTGCGAATGAACAATCCTTTTATTTTCTAAATATTATTCAAAGGAAAGGGATAAAGAGTTTTAATTACGAAGACAAAAAATTATGATTTCCTTCCCGGAATCAATGTTTCACACAGCCTGTTTTCCTCCAAATTAGAAAATGGTTTTGGAGAGGAGGTAAAGCAAAAAGGAAAAAGGAAAGTGAAGGAAAAGAGAAACATTCACAGCTTTACTTTCAAGAAAAATAAATATGCAATACTTCTCTCTCAACAGTTGTCTCTGAAGCCGAAGTAACAGGTTCTGATGTTGGTATATATTCAAACTTCTGCCCACTCTTGGTGGTATCCAAAAAATGCAACAGTGCTTCCACGTGAATTGCTCGGTGTCTATCGCTCCATGAGAAAATGAAGCTTTTCCTGCCATCAAGATACTCCTCACAGAACTGTGAAGCTACTTTTCTACGCGCCCAACGTGAGATCACAGACTTGGCTTTTTCTTCTTCATCTTTGTAGTTGTCATCGCCACCAATGACTATTAATACTTTATCCCCTAATTTTGAATTTAAGAATTTTTAGACAACTGATAGTTATAAATACAGAATTCTAACAACTATTTGGGCAAAGTTTGACTTTGAAATTGACCGTTATGCAATGGAAAGTTGCCAACTTGATATGATTGACCTCAACTCGTGTAAATAATATGCTCTAATTATTCAACAAGAGCTGAAAGGATATATTCGCGTATAAAACAGTTTGATTTTTACGGCATGTGCGAGCGTAACGCATTTTTAAGGCTATTGTTTTAAAAAAGATAGCAAATATCCTCTGATTCCTTGTCTTTAAAAGTGACTCATGGGGATGACATTCTCTAGTGCGACAAACTTCCGTTTGCTCCTGCGTGACATGTACAGTGAATACAAATATCATGCGACCAATGGCCGAATGCATGAAAGCGAAAGTTGGTTTGTTATTGTCTTTCAGCAATGTTGGAAAATCTAGTTTTCGTCTCCCGAATCAAATCCATCTCTTTGCAACTTTCAAAAACATAATCTGTAATGAATTATCAATTTTTTAGCGTCAGATAAATCTTCTACTCTAAAGAAACTGTTTTCTTGTTCAACTCACCAGTGGCGCCTAACAAAGCCCTGTAAATCTTCGCGTAACCAATTCCGGCGTTGTCCTCGTTGATCGACAAACGAGATTCATGTGCATGAACCACAAAAACCGCAAAATCCATTTGTAAACGAGGAATAGTGGTTTTACAAAGTTCCCCCATTTGATTCAGACGAAAATGTAACTTTTCAACCTTGAAATTGCATTTACCGTTCACTTCGAGTAAAAGCGTTTCCACTGAATCCAGTTTAAACGTTTTATCGCAGTTAAAAAGATAAACGGTTTGAGTCGTGCTTTTCGCCATGATGTGATTCAGTCAGCTTTTTCTGACCAAACATGTCCTTTTCGATCACTGTGTACGCTTGTTCCTTTGCTCGCGATTTGCTCTTACTGTGGTAATTCAGGGAATTAAGTTGCAACGGCCCGTTACAACTTTTCCGAGAATGCTTCTGCGTGATAGTCACGCAACTTACTTTACTGTTCTCAATGCAAGAAAATTCTGACCGCGCTAGAATAACAAGACATTTGACGAAAATCGGGATAACACGAAGAAAAAAAATTAATAAAGAAATAGAGATATATGAATAGTATTAGGTTAATTCGTATATGAATCTGTAAATAAAGAAAAACTTCATCAAAGGGAACAGTTCTCTCAGCTCCCTCAGCTGTCTTTCAATCATTCACTTGTGACCAAATAGGAACTCATTTTATGAACCGCAATTTAGAACGGCGCGTCCGTTTTCAAACTGAACATACGCAGTAAAGAACAGGGATAAAATATACTGGCCTTTCTCTTCTGTGGGTGATGATTACCAAAATTAAAATTTATTTTTAGCAAAAATTATATTTATAACTTTAGGAACTACAAAATAGAGCCGAGGTATTTGATTTTATGGCCACACAGCTTATAAAAAGCTTTTCATAGCTATCAAGACCAGAATCCATTAAGGAGAGGAAAAATGGACTTTTAATGAGTAATTTTTTTTCTACTTGAGATTTACATAAATTGCTCATGCAAAAACATTCTCTTGCGACTTTTAAGTTTCCGTCAGGAAATATGACTTCTGAAGTGTTGTTCAACACTTTTTTGATTGTTTCTGTATTCAAATATAATGTAAGTATACATTTTCCGATCAAAAAGTGACGTCAAATGAAATGGGATTTCGTAACTTTTTCTTCTTGAAGGACTTTGCTCAGCCTCGTCATGTTTAGTAAATCGCACATAGTTCCTAATTCATTTTTTCAGCTATAGAAAAAAAATCGTGCTCTTTATAATAGAGCAAAGTAACTGCAAAGTAAATAAGCAAAAGAAACTTTCAGCACTCTTGAAAACAAGACCTCGGTTTAAGATTGTAAGTTATTTTGTCTCTCTGATTTTCGTCTCTCAGTTCTGATGGCTTATTACATTTTCATTGCTAGCCTGTAATCTGACAGCGCGCGAAACATGGCTGACTCGAGCTCTTTGACGACAGCGCGAACGCCTCCCGAACTCTCTTCATAATAGATCTCTAGTTCTGCCCGTGGAACACGACCGTATTTCTCGAGAAAATCAGAGACCAAGTGCTCCGGTGGCTTATAGCCCTCTTTCATTTCTACCACATCCCTTTCTGCGAATGAGATCCTACCAAAGCGAATAGACGTCTTCAACACTAGCATTTCGTTAAGGACTCCGTCACACTTGCGAGGGCGTCCTCTCCACCAAAGGACAATGCCTTTCTCGCCAAGCAGCAACTCCACTTTTTCAGTAACTTTGACTTCTTCGCTCTGTGATAGTGGCAACGTCTCCGCAATTATGTCTGAGTGCATTATTACGACTACCACTCTGTCTGGATATAGAAATGGTAAAAATACGTCAGAAAGAAACCTGCTGTTATAACATTCAATAAACGTAACTTTACTCGACATTATCACTCTTCAATATTCCCGTATCTTTTAAGAAAATAGATTTTAAATGTTTCGTCGAACTAAATTCATAGTTAAAATTACAAAAAATGGTATTGCAAAGTAGATTTTATTTAAACAGGGCCCCTGCACTAGTGACCTGGTGAAGATATTGTTTATCATTAGCTAAGACGAAAAATTGATTATCCGGCCATCATCGTCGGCTATCAAACTGAAATCGAACTAAAACCCTCCCTTAAAAAATCAGGATTGAGTTTAATTGGGTATTTAGCAGACCACAGCTAGCAGCTACATCTTCAGTTTATGAAATTGAGCCTTTGACAGAGGCCCAACTATTTGGTATTAAATCTACCATAGCAGGAGGGTCTCAATAGGGTTAACCGTTAGTTTTAAAATGGCCATTAGGCGTAAAAATCAACAAATTTTAACCGTTAGTCGTAACAAACATTAACCGTGAAAATTTTCCTGTGACCACTTAGAAAGATATTAACCGTTAGCCTTAAATTGGTCAAGATTTTAACCGATAGCCATTTTGACCCTATAAAGGGTCAGACCGTGTCCTCAAACACTAAATTTACATTTTCTGTGACTTTTCTTACCAGCTGCTTTTTGAACAGTCCTCAACAGTTCTCCGAGGTCAGATCTCTTCCATTCGTTTGACAATGCAATCTGTTTTAAAGCACTCGCCTGTAGCCCAATGGCACATAACGACACAGAGGTACCCTCCTGCAGATGAGATTTCAGCTCTTTGGGGCTGCCAACATGTATGTCAGAGTGAGTACGCATACCTGACAAGGGGTACATTTTGCAAATAACTGTCACAGCTGATTGGTCACTGCAGAGAACCATGAAATCCACAACGCCTGAGAAGAAGACATATAGTCGATATTGGACACATAGTGGACATTTGATTGAAGTCCAGCATGAAATGCAAATAATTAAAACCATTAAAGAGGATTTCCTTCCGAACATCATGCACATATTGCTTAGGGACAAAAAAAATGCCAAAGTATTGGTGACTTCTCTACTGTCAGTCGTTTAATATCTAATTCATTTCACCTATATTTAAGGCATGATCCGCCTTTCAACTCACTAGTTAATGTCATGAAAATGTTGACATTTTTAAAACATGTTGATATTGAGTTTTATGCCTGTTTAATAAATGATTCTTTTGGCCTGGATCTTGTTGCTAAAGTGGTTTGGGAATATTTCTTGAATTTGACGGTCCTGCTCCCCAAAAAAGGAAAAACAATTTTTCTTAATTCATAAGATACTCACTCCCGACAAAAGGCAGGCAGTGAAAATATTAATCACCCAAGCCTAGCTAACAGAGCAGTGTCGATCCCAGACTGACTGATTGTGAGATCTGAATTTACTCATGGCATCTAAGTCATCAGCAGGGCCAAGTTGTTCAAAACACGACTAACCTTACACGGGATTAGTATAATATTAGTATAATTTTCAACAGAGTTTAATAGCTTTGCAAATTATTTTTTTCTTTTGTATTTTTTTCCAGCTAGTCTCAAGTCATATCGAGATAAAATCGGCAACAAAACCTTAACTCTTATACGCGCTGTTCAACACGAGAAATAAGAGCCAAGGTTAACTTGCTAGATTAACGCTAACCCCCTTTCGAACAACCTGGCTCAGCTGCAGGGTCACTAACTGACCGTTATGCTAATTATACCTTTTCTGTTTTCCTTGGTCGAGGAATCCACAACATCGCAAGTTACTTTGTCAAGTGCGGAAATTGACTGCGGAAGAAAAAAAATTAATGTCCTAAATTACTAAAAGCGAGCCAGCCTCTAACTTTCCCTTGACTTTCGCCATGTAAATGAAAAGAGGAAGAACACACTGTTCAATCTAATTTTCTCGCCTGAGGCCACCGTAATTATAGGGATTTTCATTGTCTTTGTTTTAGGCAATCCTTTGGCCATCGAGTGACCTAACCTATTTTTCCTGGCCGGTATACCTTGGTAACCCTTAAACAGAGTAGACATTTGCCACTGTTATACAATGCCCTCTCCTAGTAAGCATATTTAGACCTGTGGCAGGAAAACTGGGTTATTTGTATCGAGTCGAGGCTTGCTGCTCAAATTCCAGGGAAGTAAAGTCCAAAACTTTTCTCTCCTGGTTTGGTTTGTACATTTGGTTGTGCCATGGATCTTTGTAAAACAACATCTTAGCTACATTTGACTTTCCACATTAGTCTTTCTGAAGTTTACCAACACACCTCGGCTTTGTAGGCCAGTGCTAGGTTTTAGCTCTCGCCCGAAATTGAATCTGCTTATATAAACTGCGCATGAACAATGTGTGTACCTTCTCAACAACACTAGCCGCATCCGTTTTGGCGGGCATCTCTGATTGACAGTCAAATTTGACTCCTGCTTTCTTCGGATCAAGGAAATGCAGCAGTGCCTGCTCGTGGATTGCTCGGTGTTTTTCATTCCAAGAAAATACGAAGCTTTTTCTCCCATCACGAAACTCTTCCTTGAGCTGTGAGCCGACAATCCGATGTGCCCAGCGTGATAAGACATTTTTGTGTTCTTCTGCTTGGTTTTTGTAATGGCTGTCTCCACCAATAACCACACCGACTTTCTCACCTTAAAAATTATCAGGAACCAAACCTTTAGTCCACTCGTAAACGTCTTATGATGTATTCAGGGCTTATCACAAATACACTACACTGTTTAAATTATTGCTTTCTTTTGCGAACAACCTTATCCCTCCGATCTCGAGGTTAGACGCGGCCTACCTCGATTTTTCTCTTGCTCACATTAAGTATTTGTCTTCTGGAATTGCAAGTTGCCCCTGTCTCCTTAAAAATATAAAGATCCAGCCTCCGATTAGATGTCTCGACAATAGATTTGATTGCGCTGAGAACGGAATTGAAGAATTGAATTAGAAGAAGATATAATTCCGTATACTATGTAATTGGAGCGCACTCAATTATCCTCCAAATAATGAAATACAACCTTTCGTGCAAGTTGCTAACTGAATGAAGTTTAGCGTTTGTTTTCAAAGAAACTTGTGGCAAGTAGAATGGACGACACTTGAACTTACTTTCAAAGGTTTCTTGCTTGACTCATATAATGTATTCAAAGATGGCAATGATTACTCAACTAGGTTCGACTCGTATATAATTTATGTACAGCGTCTCTCGACGTTTCACTCACAATGGCGATGTCGTATTACCCTGATTACAAAAGAAAGCTAGTCTCCAGATGGCGAAGACAACTGCACTAAAATTTCATTCTGGTTTTGAGTGTTTGTAAATCTTCAAGCCAAAAATTCTAGGTATGAAAGCGAAACAGTTTTGCTTGGTTAGCCTTTATTATAAATAAAAGTTAAAATCAGCCTGTTCAACCAATTTTTCGAACGATGGCACCAATTTACAATCGCACAGGTAGGCTTATGGAACAAACTCCCTAAAACATGTATAAAGATGAGAGCAAGAAAATGTCAACAAAATATACTTCCGCCATGACAGTGGAGAAGACTTACCAGTAGCGTCCAGCAGTGCTCTGTAAACTTTGGTGTAACCGCTTTCTACTTTACTATCGTTGAATGATAGACAAGATTCATCGGCATGAACCACAAGAAAAGCGAAGTCAATGTGAAGTTTAGAAATGGTGTTTTCGCATAATTTAGACATGTCACGGAGACTGAAATAATGTTTCGATACCGTAAAAGTGAAAGGTATTTTCTCTTGGACGGATCGAATCCAAGCGTCAACGACGGTAAGATCGTAAGTGTTATCGCAGTTGAAAAGATACACGCGCTTTTTCTCGGACATTGGTTATGTTTCGAGGCGAAATTTTAGACTACTGAATGAACTGAGCTGCTTTCCGACTTGTTTGTTTGTCTTCGAGTTCGTTGGACGCGTTCTTAGAAATTACCGTTTACGGTTTTGTTTCGATTCCTAGAATAAACGTCACTATTAAAAGAGTCACGCAATTTCTATGGTGCTACCCAAGAGTGCAAGTTGGTTGTTCCAACGAAAACAGAGTTTATATGATATTGTAAAGTCATAGTGGTGTTAAACTGCACTTCAAGTATACAGTCACTTACAAGAACTATCTGTGAATGCATTAACGACCCGTTACTTAACCTTTTAAACCCAAAGAGTGACTAGCATCAAATTTCTCTATACAATATCACCCCTGAATCACACATTAGAGTCATGAGAATAAAGGAAATGATCATCAACGAGAGAAGCTTTTGATTAGTAAACAAATTCTCCTTGTCAGCACCTCAGGGAATTGATTTTAGGGTGTAAAGGGTTAAACGTTTATCTTTGATGCTGCGGTTATGAAACGAAGGATTAATTTGACTGAGGTAAGACTTTTCACCTAATCGAGTTCGTCGTAACCAATAACAAGTGAATACTCAAGGGGAATAGATAATGTTCCTTTACTACTTCTGCGGCATAAAAATTTTGACCTTTTCGAACGGCACCGCTCTCGAACATATCAAAGTATGAATGCTTTTCCTTAAATAACAGTTAATTAGGAAATCAAAACATTCGACAAATGGTTCATTCCCTCATGTCAATCGTCTAAATTATCCGGTGACATAGAAGAGAGCAAACAGATGAAATGAGATCAACCAAGCCATAATGGTCCTATTGGCTCACATTTCAGTTTTATTATATGTTCATAACGACTTATTGTTCAAGTCTGAACTTACTGATAAGAGACAGATTCGCTTCTGCAGGGGAGACATCTTGTTTTAATTATATAACTTTTTCTTTTATGTCGTTCCCTAGGTACATTTACGCTTCATTTTGACCTTCAAAAAAATGGCTCTGTACTGCTGTAATCAAAGATGACCGCCAGTTAAGGGTGTTTAAATAAACTGGGTGGAAATTCCTGAAGAATTAAAGAGAAAATGTAGATATTGCTCGACATTATGCAATTTACAATCTCAACAACAGTCATATTTCTGGTAGCAAAACTGAACTAATTAAGATGTACCAATGATAACATCCAACCAAAAGACTTAGTGACCGACAGCAATGGATGCTACTCTTTTACACATTATCCAAATACACTCATATCGCATGATCAGTTGTATTTTCAGGTTTAGGATTTATTCAAGTTGGGAAGAACATCTCATACACCTTACTTGCTGGAAAAATTGCAGTAGGATTAACAATAGTTCGATAGTCACCAGTTGTTTTTTCCCGAAAAACTAGCAATTCTGCATCGGCAGTCAATTGCCATTTTGTCCTCAATTTTTCCTTGATCTCCGGGGGAAGCATATCTTCATCGAACTTCTCATTTTCATCGTGAAGAGAAATCTCACCATAGCGTAGGCGGGCCTTAAAAAGGAGGGTAAAGTCATCGGGGCACAGATGACGTTCCTTAGTTTCCGATACTGTGGCTGCTGCACCATCATTATCTTTTTGAGCTCTTTTCCGTCTAAGTGACCACGAGCGTTTTGGAGTTTGCTTTTGCGGGTTGTTCCCCTTCCACCAAAAAATAACGCCCTTGTCGTCAAGAAGTTCCTTGATTCTTGATGTAATTAAGTTTTCCTCATTCGGTGACATGTTACTGTTACGGTCGCTGATAATTACGACAATTTTTCCGCCTGAAATCAAAATTGAACAAATTTTCACAACAGCACATAAAAAATACCTTAATAACCACACAAACGCTCGATTTTGGTAAACGTAGTGTTGATGGTCAAAGTGACTGTTGCATAGCATAATTCTGTCCAGCAAACCATATAAAAACGTTCGTAGAATTTTCAGTCAGTCGCCATCTAATGTTTAACAGTTTTGAAGTGTTTTTAATTATAGGTGTTATGTATCTTAGTCTGTATGCACCATTTCTCCTTCCATGGTATATGAGGTCTCCGCACAGCGAGGGTTAAGTTTCACCAAAGAAAAGCTAATAACAATGTTGTGTATGAATGTATCGGCGATATTTTGACAGGCTGGCCTAATACAGCTCAAAGCTGGTTTAAATAGGGCCTGTATAAACAATAACAAAGCCAGACCAAAACACCGAGAGCTAGGTTCAATTGAAGCCAATACGAATGTATACTTTAAGAAGATGTTCTTACCTACATTTCTTTTCACCAATTCCAACATGCATTTATATGATTTTGTTTGTGATTTGAATTGAAGTTCATCCTTTAGGATTCTGGCTTCTACCACAATGAAACAGGATTTTAGAGGGCCAGTGAAGATTGATGAATCGCTCCCGAGATCATCAGGAGACCCGCTGAAGATAAAAACCTTGCTAAGAACATCATCAGCAAACAATTCTTTCACCAAACGTATATCAGACTGGTTCCAACCAAGGATCAGTACCTTTTTCATTGGTGATAATGGTTTTGTGTTCATGGAATCGAAGGATTCCCAACAAGCTGCTCCCATCCTTTTTTCTGACTCTATATCTGACATACAAAAAGGAAATATTAGTTTCTCTCTACTGACCGAGCTCAATTTAAATTAGTGAACGGGCCTGGATTATTTCAAATACAAGTTCAGTAGTGTTCATAACTGCGAGGATCGCTTCTATACTCGTTTCTTCAACTGCAGTGCACATATATGGCCCTTATATATTTACAGTCATTACCAATAGTAATAGTAATGATGGTAAAGGAAAAGGATGTTAATCTGTACGATGTTGATGATTTATATGATAATGATGTTGATGATTTATATGATAATGATGTTGATGATTTATATGATAAAGATGATGATGTTGATGATTTATATGATAATGATGATGATGTTGATGATTTTTATGATAATGATGATGATGTTGATGATTTTTATGATAATGATGATGATGTTGATGATTTTTATGATAATGATGATGATAACGAAGATCATCATGATAACGATCAGGTCGAAAAGAAAAAAAGGGGGGGTGGGTGAGGGATCATTTTTCCTTACAGATCTCTCTATTTCAAAAAGAAAACAACTAAAACTGGACCAACGTACTGCTCATATCTGTAGGTTTCTCGTCAAAGTCACGCGTATCAGCGTCAGTAGATGCACAAGACTGAAGTAAAGAGTTGGAGTCCTGCTTGGGCCTGGGCCTAGCGTTGAGTGGGAATCCCTCTGGGGGTTCCTCATTTTCCATTTCCAAGTAGTTCCCTTGTGTATTGTTTGATGCAGTGGTATTCCTGCTCATTTGATCATGAGATTCAGCTTTCTGTAACAGACGAAACGGTACACACGTACTAAAGCAAACGATACTTGAAAATATTTTTATCCAAATATAAACGTATCAGTTTAAAATTTCTTATGGTTGATCGATCTAGGCAACTTACAGTCTCCATTTGAAATTTCATACGCAAACATGATGTTTATGCATCAAAACTTGGCAAGGGTTCCCACGTCAATCCAATTTTTTTCATTCACAAAAGCAGAGACAACTTTGTTTACCACGCTTTTCAGTATTTTTTGCGAGGTGAGTAACAGTTGTAAATAGACCTCTGAGAATACCCACTTTCCAAAAAAATGTTAAAGGGTTTGGGATCAAAAAATACCTTCCCTCTTATCAAAAATTACCCCTTAGCTCTAACAGCGATTATTAAATGAGGTTCTACCTCAGAGACAACTGTTACAGTTCCACTCGTTACCCTCTCTTTCCGATCAGAGGACTTGAAATACGTTACTGATTCATCTTTTTTCTGTAAGACAAATTTGTGATCCTTCTTGCTAGGATCGAGGAAATGTTTCAGAGCCTCTTCGTGAATCACTCTGTGAGCTTTGTTCCAAGAAAAAATGAAGCCCTTGCTTCCATCCATGAATTCTTCGTTGAACTGGGATGAAACCTTTCTTCGCGCCCAGCGTGAAAGGAGAGATGTGTCTTCTGCAGCAGCATCTCTATAATTATCGTCTGCACCAATAACCACAATCACTCGTTCACCTTTTGGTTAAGATAAGAATTGAGCTACGACTTAACGTAAAATTTGTATCCTTAAAAAAAACAACCTGGGGTTGAATGTGGCGGACTGAAAGTACATAAAAACTGAAACGATCAAATGTGGAAAAGTAAATTTCATTTGCTGATAAAAAGGGTGTGTAGAGATACTCCCTGTGAATGGAATGCCAATTCATCACCGCATTTCGCCACGTTAGTACCCACTTTTACTAACTGAGTGAAGAGAGAGGCGCTATTGTGTATGAGAGTGAAGAATCCGCCTTAAAACGCAATTCCATACACTGGCCAGGTCTCAAGCCGAGATCTCTCGAATTGGAGCCAGTGCACTAACTTTCAGTTAACCACGTCTCCTACTAATGAATATCTATGCCTAGTGGTGGAAAATTATAATCACAGGTCGAATCCTTCGACGTTAAGATATCTGTGAAGCATTTTTTAAATATTATATAATGTATTGCCTTTAAGATATATTATCAGCGGAAAAGGTTCGAATTCAATGACAACGTTAACAACCTAGAGGGTCTCAATGGGGTTATCCGAAAACCGTAAAACGACCGAACAATAAACCAATAGTTTTTAAAAAAGTTAACCGTTAAACAAAAAAATAAACAAAACAAAAAAAATTTCTGGTGACAGCAATGGAATGAGCTTAAAAAATGGCCGTAAAGTAGCCGAAATTTTAACCCCATAACCCCATTGAGACCCCCAGTTTATAATTATTAATGTTCAAAACAAAATATTAAAATTCCTAAGAGAGGATGGCAGTATCCATCGAACAAATTTGAAATATTGTGGCAAGTCACCCAAAATTCGTTTTCTTCCCTACTTTCGTATTTTGTAGCCCAATATGTCCTAATTATTATGGTTTAGTTTTTTTGTGAAAATATATTTTAGTTTTCGAGAAATGATTTTTTCGTTTGACCGCTCAAATATGCAAATTTTCACCGTGAATATTACTCGAGTTGTGTGACCTCATGTAGCGAATTTACTTGACCTCCGATATTTCTGTCAACATAATGTTTTGTTTTATTATCTAAACTTAATCCCCTGTCATTATTGAAGCTGGCAAATAAAAACTTATTTTTTGGTGAATATTTTTGTCCGACATACTTTTTCTATGTCGAAAAGTGGCATCGAAACAAAGACAGTTTTAACAATGACCGATATGACAGAATCTACTGAGCTTCTAGCTTTTAAGAGACAAAATTTCCTTGTGTGTTTATGTTGTTCTAACATGAGATGAACTCAAAGTCCGGCAAAATTTACTTGAGAGCGACTATGAAATATGCATCTTGTGCCTATTTGTCGCCACCGTTTACTGGCATTAATCACTACAATTTGTAAAAAAATCTAGCATAATACTCTTACCTCATTTATTTACGATTCTATGAGCTGTTTCGATGATCAAGTTATGCTCTACCACAGTTTAGCCAGATTTAACTTTTCAGTTTATAAAACTTCTCCCCATCATTATATCAGTTGCATGACAAGCGTGGCACATAAATTCAAAGATGGATCAACCTCCAAGTTACCAAGAGATGGGTTTTTTCCCCCTCTTTGCATATCTATAAAAGCCTACCAAGAATTACTGTATTCAGAAAACTACATGTCCAGATCCATCAAAGATTCCTTTACCGGCGGAAGTCAAAGAATGTTCTCAAAAGTCAATTCGATTGACAAGCTACATACTGATTTAGTTAATTGATCTGTTGTATAAGCGTTTCATCTTATATACTAACAAGGAGATTTGCTGACAAAACTTTTTTTCTCTTCGCCGAAAATCACATAAAAATTTGTCCTTGCTAAATTTCAAGTGTGCCGCACGTATCAGCACCCCCCGAGGAACCCCTACACATAAGAGGGCGAGGATGCGTTCATTTGTGTTGGTATCAATTATTGCGTGACATACATGGGGTAGGAGGAAACAACGTAAAACCTGGGCTCTTGGCAAAAAGTTATTATCGTAATCTAATACGCTTGGGTATTACTTTTTGCGTAATCAAATAACCGAAACAGCTTACTGGTCTTATAAAATCATAAATAAACAAGGTAAGAGTGTTAGTTTTTTTGACAAATTGTAGTGATTTATGCCAATAAACGGTGGCGTCAGGTAGGCACACCATGTACATTTCGTAGTCGCTAGCAAGTAAAATTTGCCGGACTTTGAGTTCGTCTCACGAAAGAACAACACAAATACACATGGAAATTTTTACAGTAACTTTATAACCGTCCTTTTGTCTCTTAAAAGGTAGAAGCTCAGTAGATTCTGTCATATCGGTCATTGTTAAAACTGTCTTTGTTTCGATGCTACTTTTCGACATAGAAAAAGTATGTCGGACAAAAATATTCACCAAAAAAATAAATATTTCTTTGCCAGCTTCAATAATGACAGGGCATTAATAAGTTTAGATGATAAAACAAAGGATTATGTTGACAGAAATACCGGAGGTCAAGTAAATTCGTTACAAGAGGTCACACAACTCGGGTAAAATTCATGATGAAAATTTGCATATTAAGCGGTCGAACGAAAAAAACCATTTCTCGAAAACTAAAATATATTTTCACCAAAAAACTGCACCACAATAATTAGGACATATTGGGCTACAAAATATGAAAGTAGGAGAGAAAACGAATTTTGGGGACTTGCCGCCGTTTGTCTGATGCAAATTGTTGACATTGGCTCTTAAGGTTACTAAAAAGATATTCCAAATTGGAAAATGATATCTTTCATTTTTTTTAGAAAATGAAAAGCAAAATTTCAAAAGATCGTCCTATTGCATTTGATGCACATAATTCGCGCCATCACGCAATAAAATATTAAACACAAGTTTTTTTTTTCTTATCAGTTCATCATTATATTCAGTTACAAGCAATGGCGGCTCTTTCCCATGTCGTATCTCCCTTAACTCACCCTTTATAGTTTTACCTTGCCTTCCCTTCCTATAAACTTCAAGCCTAATTTCGTTTTCATTATTATACATGTTAAAGAAAAAACTTTAAAGCCTTGAAAAAATATCATCTTCATTACTGACCTGTTGCCTTTAATAGAGCCTTGAAAAACTTTCCGTAACCTATTCCGGCGTTCTGTTCATTAATGGACAGCCGTGATTCGTTCGCATTGACGGCAAAGATGGCAAAATCCATGGCCGGCCCGGACCTTATAGTATCGCACAGGTTGGACATTTCGGGGAGACGAAAGTACTTCTGTTTCGAGTCTATGTCAAGGCCAGTGGATTTCTCATTGACAGCGCTCAGTAAGTTACTAACGACATTTAGATTATACGTTTTGTCACAATTAAAAAGATGAAAACATATAGGATTCTTTGACTCCGATCGCTCCACAGACATACTTGAGGTTGTGTTTCACATCCCCTAATTTTCTCGGAACTATCTGCGCAGGACCGTTTAGTTTCAAAATTTCAGAGATAATTTGCATATTGTCATCACGTGGAAATCTCGTGACACTTAAGTCACGATTTTGTCATTATTGGTTTGAGAACCCCATGGCTAAGATTTTCAACAGCGCTGGCTTAAATTTAAAAAAAAATTAAATCAACTCCTATTCTTTGAAAACAGTCCAGTGTCTTTCGATGGCCAAGTGCTAGAAGAATGCGAGTATAATTTTGAGCTTTCTCGGAAAACATTTGTGACGTCACATGATTATGTTTTGCATCTTAGCTTACTTCATGTCAAGCGAAGGAAAACCGAACGTGCAGAGGTCTTCAATTAGTCGTTCCCAAAGTCAAAGAAAGCCATAGTTGATGTGTTTACTTCCTTTGAATAAGTTATGGCTGAGCTAGAAGACGAAATTTCCTCGCTTTGCAGCGAAATACACGAGTTCAAGATCGGAACGTTTGAGAAGTTCTATGATGCTATGGAAGGCGAAATGGAAGGTTGCTGTGTGAATATTGTTTTCTTTGGCATGGCTGGGTCTGGGAAATCAGCTTTGATTAACTCCATATTCCAGTCTTTAGGATATAAAGAAATGACCCCAGCTGTAACTCAAAACACCGGGAAGGAAGGAACAAAGGTTTTGGATAGATTCTTTCTTCCCGGAAACCCAATCGCGCTTATCGACACGCGAGGATTTTTCTCGATGGATATCATTGAAGAGGGTAGGTCCTTTTTAACTCATGAATTTCAATGTAGCCGATGCTGAAAAGGATTTGAAGATTCCCCCTGTGTTGAGCGTTCAGGTTTTAAGAAAATTTATTTACTTGTTTGAGAAAAAGGAAAAAAAACTGGGAAAGCGTGACAAACATGTCCGGCGAAAAAGTGACAACAACCGCACTACGCTGCCTGTCGGATAGGGATGCATTAAGTGGATGGTGTCATCCAACCTTCGAACAAAGCAGGCCTTACTTTTAACTAGGATGTTTTGGTTAACTTCTAAATCCATTTCTTATCTCCTTAAGTATTCTATACCGCTTAGATAGCAATAAGAATCAGGAGAAATTCAAAATCTACTGCTCTCAGCTATCTTTGTTGTTGAATGAGGAGACATTGCTGTATCTTTTCAGAACTGCTTTGGTTAATTCTCCCCACATCGATTCCAGTACCTCATAAAACTGCAAAAAAAAAATTGCAAATCTTAAAATCACGGAATATATATCCCTTTAAATATTGATTGGAACATCTAATTATCATATAGTCGAACTGTTTCGCATCCTGTTTGGAATTGATCGGCCGGGAGATGATTTGACACGGGGTGACGAGAGCGCTCTAAAGGCAACAGCCGCTGGCCAGGGAGCCCACAGACTTGAGAAGCCTCCACTAGCCGACCAAATGCACGTCGTGATTTGGGTCATAAAAGCTAATGACATCAGATTTGAAAAGGGTCAGTATAGAGAAATCATCAAGTATGTTCAAGACCAACTACGGGAGGCAAGTAAGTAGGACTTTTCCAGTGAAGCATTTTACAACTTACTCCTTGACGCCCGCTGCAACATTCAAATTTAGGATGTGACGCTCAAAAGAGTCTGTGAAAAATAACAGAACGATTCAAAAATACCAAACATTTTTTACCGTATCAAGTATTTTAAATTGCATCACTATGATCAGGCGCTATATAAATGTCCGACCGTCTGACAGTCCCACGACTAGTTGACCCCCAGTTAGTTATTCAAATAACTAACTGGTGGACTGAATTCTTGACTGTCTGACTGCTAGACTGCTTGATACATGACTGACTTTCTGGCCGGTTAATTTTTAGTGATTCACTTTCATCATCATTGATATTGAAGATGTGCTTCATTTGAAATCTCTCTTCATCCTGTTGAAGCAATCACCATCTTAACTGTCATAACATTCGATGATGAAGTCCAGAGAGAGCCAAACGCCGATGAAAAAAGGAAAAGATTGAAAGAGGCAGCCGTTGAAGTCACTGGTAGTGACATGAGAAATGTGTTTATGATTGCCAACTCGTTACGAGAACAAGATCTTGATCCAGTTTACAAGAAACGTGTCTTGAAGCTGGTGGAAAAAGCATTAAAGTGCGGAGAGCGTTCCATTAAGATGCGGCAAACTAAAAGGGAGAGTCCAAAAAAGGAAATCCGGCATTCAGAGTCTGCAGCCAGTGAACTCAAGTATCCAACCCCAGTGGAGCACGAATATGAACCTTTAACTGATCGTAAATGCAAAAGCTTACCGTAAGTTACCCATTATTATCAGTAGAGCCTTATCAACTTAGTAGTTAAGGGCAACCAGATGGGAATTGGATGAGAGAGAACTCAAATCACTAACTAAGCTGAGAGCCTATCACATTGTTCGCTTCTTCTTCTTCAGTACCTATTATTTGAGCCTGAAACTTTCCTGAAGAATTCGTGCTTCTTCAAAAAAATTAACTCGAATTAGGTAAAACGCTTTCTTTCGAAGAATATAATAAAGGGGACATGCTACTGAATAATATCATCGGAAGACCAAATGATCTCCGCAGTTTTAGAGAAACTTACAATGACCATGCCTTACAGTTGAGCGTTGAGTAAACGAAATCGTCTGTTATACCCGAGCTCACATTTGGCCTCATTATAAATGTATACTTCGTTATTTTGATGAAAATTGACTCAGCTTTCGCATCTGTTCTCATCTAACCTGTTTGATTCTGCCTTGCAAATACATTCCACGCGCTTTTATCCATTTCCTTATCATTTCCGACGGACAAAGACTAGGGAAAGTATAAACAACGACGCCACGTCCCACTCATTAACTCATTTTGTTGTTTCCTAATAGGCCAGACTTTAAATCACCTGAATTGAACCAGTCTACAACGTTCACCCGAAACCTTCGAGATGGTGCGAAATAACAATGAACACTGCCAAGCATGTTCCAAATCCTAGATGGTTTTTTTGTTCATTTTAACTTATCACTAGCCTTAGTGACATCGAAAATTTTCCAAAAACGTTTTGCACACATTCTTTATTTGTTTGTCATATATTATGTGACGGTATAATCATGAAAGGAGCGGACTTATGAAGATGTATTTGTTCGTCGAGGTTATGGTGAATTGATGTCCAAACGTATGTCTCAGGAGTTAATATCAATTTTACAGTCAGGCTATTAATTGGAGATCGCTACAACACGGCTCGCGATAATAATTGACAGCTTGAATCAACCATTCATATAGATCAGAGGCCCAAAATTCTGAGACAAACGTTTGGATCTTAACTTATCATTCATTCATTATCATAACTTTATCATTATCATATCATTAACTTATCAAGACTCCTTCTAAATGAAATAAAAATACGAAAGTAGCAGGAATTTTGATATCCGAGCATGCTCGAAGTAGCCTCCAAAATCTACGATATTCTTGTGGACACATCACTTATTTTATAAGCTTTTTTAGACAGATATGGGACGAAACTGAAGCCTTAAGGTATTAAACAACGAAGAGCACTTTTATTCAATGATTTGGATAAAAATTAAAGAGAGTTCCTCTCACGTCACATTCTTACCCCAGTTATATTAATAAATGCTTTTGAAAGTGCTGCATTCGTCCTAAAATTTGAATACTACATGCATATTATACGTCAGTAAAAAATTCTACTGCTAGTCTGAAGGACAAAAATTGAAGTGTCTGTTCTTAAATAGAGTCAGTCAGGAGGCGGAGGGGATGGTGCTATGCGAAATGGAAGACAAATAGACCCCGTTGCGGCAATGTCGTTAAAAAACCGTTCAATCATTGTGGGTATGTTCCGATTATCGTTCACAATAACCCGCAGTTTTGTTTTTTCATTTTCCCTGTGTTCATATATCAGTAATTCTACGTTGGGAGCAGACTGCCATGCTTTGAATAAGCTGTCCTCTATCTCTTTAGGAGGGGTCCATTCTCCGGATCTCTTTTCTACCTCGTCATATGAAATCTTACCATTGCGAAGTCGGGTCTTCAAAACCAGTGTTGACTCTTCGACACACTTTGGTAACGTGCGGTGATCTGCCTCAGGATCAAGAAGAGATTGTGATCGACTGAATGGAGCACTACGCCTGGAAGATTGCTCTTGAGGGGAAAAGGGTTCTCTCCACCAAATAATACATGCCTTTTCTCCAAGAGTTTCAGTAATTTTGTCTTCGTGAATCAGACGATTATCAGAGCAGATGATAGCAACGACTTTTTTGTCTGAATGCAAAAAAATTATTTCAGTTAAGAATGATAGAAACCTTAAGCAACAGCTGCAAAGCAGAGAAAAAGGCGGCGTTAGTCACCAGCATGGGGACAATTTTCATCTTTAGTTTACCTCACCAATTTTTTTAAGGAAAACCCTAACGAAAATCAAAATAACAATCTATGCATGCAAAGGATACGGAGTTTTACTAAATTGCATGAAAACTTTACAACCAATTGTAAGCGTAAAGTCTTGTTGCATTTAAAAAATGATAGCAAATGAGGCAGTATCAAACTGAGATCTTTTCTGTATTGTCCTCTTAAATTCATATGGATTAGCGTCTATGATAAGCGGGATTACTCACAAAGACTAAGACGCACAGAAGACCATGACAACTATACAAGCACGTGGCTATGCACGCCACACAAAAAAATAAGCTATCAACATAACTGCAGAGCGCTGCTTTATTGTTCCCCTTAACAATAATTCAAAGATATACTCTTACCAACTTTATCTCTGACGTATAGAAGCAGGTCTTTGTAATGCGATGCGAACTCTTCCAAGATGGCTGCTCCATCCAAAAAGATGAAACAAGATCTTATGGAATTTATTGAATGTGACTTTAGGACATCTTTTAATCCCGCAGGGTTGCCGGAGATATATAGAACCTTTTCAGAGAATTCATAACCGAAAAGGTTCTGAATTAGAGCTAAATCAGACTGATTCCGGCCAAGTACTACCAACTGGTTCGCCTCAGATTTCGATTGTGGCGTGTTCGTATCCATTTCGTCCTGAGAGTGGCCGTAGACAGTTTCAGATTTTATAAACGAACACCGTTCTATCAAATTAATTGAAAACAAGGGGTCAGAAAGAGCTTGCAAGACTTTTCTTCAAGTTTGCGTTATAAGGTTAGGCAAAGTATCCAACGTCGAATTGTACACCCGACTCGGTACTTTTCGAAAGCTATGATACTGGAACTATTAGCCCATGCGTGTGTGCAGAGACTGGCAGTGGTCTTCATACACCATTAAAACCAAAATAATGCGCTAAAATAATACTGTAATATAAGGCTAACATTTTTCTGTCTTAAAAATTATATTCTTGACGAAGCTGATAAGCTCCGAATTTATGATTCTTTTCAAAACGAGGAACAAATTCTCTCTGAATATGTCTAAAGGTTCGTCAAGAAGTAAAAAGCTACAATAAATTAATCATTGTGTTCTGCAAAAAATAACCAAGTCAATGGGGATTGACGAGTCCTCTCTTTGAATGCACAAGTACTTATAAAAAAGAGATAGCAATACAGACTGAAATAATTCAAAGGGATTAACATACCCATCTCCTCCTTGGATTTTACCCCAGAATCATCACACTCAGCCATTTCTTTTTGAGGATTGGGTGTAGGGACGTCCTTTTGCCCCTGATAGATTTCAGCTGCATGCTTTCCATGCGCTCCTCCCTCTTCCATCTGAATTTTTGCTTTGTGTAATTCAGTTTTCTAGGACATGAAAACAGAGAAAATTTTGTCCTAAGAGTAGATATTACTCATGTAGGAGAAAAAGCTGTTGTCCATATCCCAAGGTATCTAATGTAACAATAGTTTGACTAAAAGCGTTCTCTTCTGCCCTTTGACAACCAAAAAAATTTACCCTTTGAAGGGTGATAGTTTAATATCTGATTACCTACAGTGTAGACTTGAAGTGTGAACACTACAAGTCAATCCAGAAATGGTAAGCAAGCAACTTCATCTTAAATATAATTGATTTCTAGCAAAAGCATAATAAGAGTCAGCAAACACAACATCTGAAGGGAGTTGCATTGATATGATACTCAACTCTTCATATGGATATGCAGAGCAGCCAATGGCATAATTGCTAGAAAGTTGTTTAGAATCTATTAAGGTTTGCTGTAATTAATGAATGATTATTGCAGCATTTTTTTATTAGGAAGACACACCTGCTTTTGATCACCTAAAGTTTCACTCTGCATGGGCCCTGCCTGAGGTTTTTTTTTGTAAAAAAATTTTTGACCCTTCTTCCTGGAATCAAGAAAATGTGACAGTGCCTCCTCATGAATTGCCCTGTGATTCTTGTCCCAAGAAAAAAGGAACCCCTTGGTTCCATCCATGAATTCTTCTTTGAACTGAGAGGAAACCTTCCTTCGGGCCCAGTGTGACAGGAGAGATCCATCTTCCTCAGAGGCATTTCTGTAGTTGTCATCTCCACCAATAACAACAATCACTCTTTCATCTGGGGTCATAACAAATGTGAAAAAAACAATGCAATACAATTGGCCAAGTAGTGAGGATTTCCATTATCCTTCATAGGTCTCAGCAAGGAACAAAACACCCATAATTTTGAGTGGCTTAAACCTGTTTTTAAATGGCAGGCCTAACTGCTGTCCTTTTCTATATCCATGTCAAAAGAACAGAGTCTTCATGCAAAAGCCAATCCAAAAAAGGTAACCTGCATGCACATAAAAGAAAAAACAATCATGCCCTCCATTATAAAAAGGGGCCAATATCAAGAAATCAAACAAAATGGATGAGTTAGAAATGCAAAACAAAACAAACAGATAGTTTGAGTGACATGTAGTTCCAAATGTTCCAATAAGACAGTAAATCAAGGCTTTACTTTGTTTGAATGTTTTTCCTCATTTCATATAAAATTTCACACCTTTGGATAAAGGCAAGAATGGTGAGATGCCCGGAAAGAATAACTAAGTGGCTTGTGACATACTGATAAATTCTTCTTTCAAATTGTCTTGTATTCTTTTGAAAAAGTGAAGGAGAAAAGTCAGTTTGTGCTTTATTCCAAGGCTCTCCACTTGCCAAAAGACACACAAAACAAAAAAGAAATAAGTAGTAACACAATAAAAACAGTAACAGGCCAGCTACTTCTCCGAATTCGGCTGAGAGAAGTTTGACATCTTGGCATTCATTTCGTTACACCAGATTGAGCTCGTGCTTTCACGCACAGTTTGTCCACGAATTGCTTTCATTCTTATTTAACAATAGTAACGGATCTCACCCTTGCTTATTTGTCCCAAAAACCTTACTGATACCGCAACGTTTTTTTTTTCGTTTCGTCTGTGTAAGATGAAACTTGAAGATCGCCTGGAGATTTGAATTTACCCTAATGAAGAAGGAACAAAATTTAAATACTCACCCGTTGCCCTTAATAAAGCTCTGTAGATCTTTGCGTAACCAATGCCAGCGTTATCCTCGTTAATCGACAGCCTAGATTCGTGTGCATGAACAGCAAAAATAGCATAATCCATCGTTTGTCCATCACTAGTCTGGTCATCAATAGTCTTAGTTAACTCGGGCATATGGTGGAGGCGAAAATATTTCTTTTTCGATTGTATATCGATCCCCGTCGTTTTCGTTTGAATGACATCCAACAGTTTCTCAACAACATCTAAATCGTACGTCTTATCGCAATTGAAGAGATAAATGCACTTAGAACTGTTCATCTTTCTTTGTGATTGGATCTTTTCACTACTACTTTTGAGGCAGTATTTTCCTGCTCAGTCTGTTCCTTGAATTACGCAGGTTTGGTGACGCTGAGAATTTTCAATAATAATTTGCATAATAGTGAGCGAATATACTACACAGTCACGCAAGTCACCAATATTTTTAATCCATGTCACATCGATTCCTCTGCAGGGTAACTAATTTCAACAATTATGACAGCAAACAAAAAAAAATTTTAAAAAATACACCAATTTCAGTTTCATGAAGTCTCTTCATTGCATTTCAAGGGACAGCTGTCCACAAGACTGAATGTAAATTGGGTTTTCTCGGAAATCAGTAGGTGAGGTCACATGATACGTCGGTCAAAGCCGTGTAATGATTGTGTAAAGATGTAAGGTGACGTAGCAACGACATCACCTTCCGAAACAGAATTGTAACGATAGCTGGTTCGGTTAGGATCTGCGTATTTCGTGGAAATAAGTCATGGAGTTGCTAGAAGATGAGATTTCATTGCTACGTAGAGAAGTACTTGATTACAACATCGGAAAGTACGAGAAGTTCCACGATGCTCTAGAGGGCGAAATGGAAGGATGCTTTATAAACATCGTGTTCTTTGGGATGTTTGGCTCCGGAAAATCCGCTTTGATTAATTCTATTCACAAGGCTTTAGATCTCAATGAAGAGCCCGCCATAATTCAAACTACCGGTAAGGATGGAACGAAGACTTTGGAGACTTTTGTTCTTCCGGGAATTCCAGTAAAGCTTTATGACACGCGTGGATTTTTCGCCATGGACATTACAGAAGAAGGTAGGTTATGTTAAACTTTAAACTACTTGTCGAAATATTTTGAATAGTAAAGTGCACAACCTTGCGGGCTAATGAAAAGCTCTCTCCTCTCGAAATCGGCAAATCGTTAGCAAACGAAAAATAGTCATACCGGAAGTGGACGGGCTGACGAGATTTGCTTAAATTACTTAGTCGCCGTTGCGTGATCGGCTTTCAAACGTGTGCTCGCAATTTTAATGAAATCTCATGCTTTATATTAGAAACTACCTTTTGGGGAAGCCCAATCTTATTTTTGCAATCTGTTAATTACAAAGGCACTACCCCTTATTCGGCAGCCTGTATAAGTAGCAGGCGCAAATTGGTAAGTGAAGGAGAGATATTTTGAGCCTTGTGATTTTATAAAGGGAACGAAGTCGATTATGGTAACGGAACATCAGCATATCTTTATATCTAAAAATCCTAGCCGGTCTCTTTGCTGATTTAGTTTCATTCAATCTACTTGTCACTTTCATCAAGGGTTGAAAAATATAACATAGCCAATGACAAGGTTGTCATTTTTGATGGACAGGCGAGCTTAGCATGGTAATGTTACACACAAGGTGTAGAATATCGTTCTTCAACAAATATCTTAAAGCTGACGGTACCAGCCATAAACGGGGAGAGGGAGGGAAGCTAAAAAGAGGGGGCTGGGGATTTAAATACATTCGACGAAAAAGCGAAACTCAACATTAAATTGAAGGAGAATAAATGAATGAATGAATGGAGGACTTTATTAAAGTGTCAATAGTATTTAGCTTAAAGAAAACTAATTAGGGACACTGTTTACACATTAAAATATACCTAAGCTACAATTATAATACAACATTTCACGTCAAGCTGTACACTTGAAAAAACACGATTTTCGTGTCTGCGGATTGATACTAATAATTTATTGTCTGTATAAACCCATTAAATAATAAAATTAAAACATTTTTCCTTGGTTATGTTAGAAAGGCTCCCTTTATAAAATTCAGATCCCTTTAGAATCCAGTTAAGCCGAATACACTTCTGCCGCCCTGTAAATATCGATTCTATTAAGATCCAGCTACGGTTTAAATTCAAATGACTGTACTTGTTGTGGAAAAATTATTTAAATGGCTGCAATGTCTTACTCAAGTTGTCCAAGAGAAAAGTTTATCTTTGCAGCTAAGGTCTTTTAAACTCATTTCCTAAAAAGTTTTTCTGCCACCTGGTAGTGTCTCCACTGTCCAAGTGAGATGCTTTGCTGTAAATTACACCCACTCTGAATACAGTTTTCCTCTGTTGTAATGATTGGCACATTAAATGCTACTGATGATTTGTGCACGAAGAGGGTGGCTTTGAAGTCTCCTCCTTGTGATTGCCTTAGTAGATGATGCAGTTCGTAGAGACATCCAGGAAGAATTGGACCAGAAATCTAAAGGCTAAAATTATTTACACTTCAACTCATTATGTATAGAATAGATAGATATATGAATAAGTCAATGACGTATAAGGAGTAAAATAAGCTCAGAAGATATTAAATATATATAAAATGTAAAATTCAAAGCATCCTAGAAGCATACATCACAGTTTTTACAATTATTTATCAAGAGTGATAGGTCTTTGCCATTAATATTTTTTTAAAAACTCATTAAATTAGGATTCTCTTTATGACTTTCTTCAAATTTATTTCAAAGATGGGACCCAAAGTATCGTAGAGAATGTTTTCCATAGTGTACTATTCGAAAACGTGGAATATTGAAATCAGCGTTCCTCAGATTATATCGTTTCGGTGTAGTATTAAATATTTCTGTTATATAAGAAGGCATAAGTCCGTTTTTTACTTTGTACATGAAAATGGCGATGTTTTGTAACCTTTGTTGGTACAGACTTAGTAGACCTGCTCTTGTAAGTAGCTTGCTGTAGGTCTCCGATTTGGATCTAAAGACTGCCCTGAGTGCCCATTTTCTTCTTATCAGATGATTTGTAAAAGTGCTGTACAATATCACAATATGTAAGGTGGGGACAAGTATTAGACTTGTACAGCTGTAACTTTGCAGTACATGGGATTAAATTACGTCTCAGTAAGACCCCAACCCCAACCTGATGGTCATCAGCATGCAAAATAGATTAGTAGACTGCCTATGTAGTGGGAGATCATTTTGGAACACGTTCCAGAGTAAAGGCCCGAGGGAGGAGCCTCGTAGACACCCCCTTTTTTATTCTTTCCATCCGCTGAGCGCTTCCTGTAGTTTGACTCTGTTTCTTCAACGCTCAAGAAAGGATCGCATAAGATTCTGTGATGCTTCGGAAAAGCCGAATGCTTTGAGTTTCTGAATCATTAGTGCGGGGTGCAGCGAATCAAAAGCTTAGCTCATATCAGTGGATAGAACAGTCACGAACTCTTAATTGTCGGCAGCCATTTTCGAGTCAAAGGAGAAAGGAGAAGGGAAGAGGAGAAGAAGTTAATAATATAGTATTATTGAAGTACGTATTCAAATCCAAAAGTGAACCACGCTTACAAAATAATAAGTTTGTTCCATATTATACACAGGGGAGCTGTTTCGTATTCTGTTTGGCATTCACCGACCTGGAGAAGACTTGTGTCGAGATCACGTGAGCGCACAACTAGCGGTAGCCGCTGGCCCTGCTGCCTATAGATTAGAAAAACGCCCCCTGGTCGAACAGATGCATGTTGTCTTTTGGGTCATACAAGGTGTCGACATCAGATTCGAGAAGGGAAAGTACGAAGAAATCATAAAATTTGTACAAGAACAGTTGCGAAGTGCAAGTGAGTTGATGATAATTGTAATTATGATATAATTTTGAGTATCATTATGAAAGGTAAGGTGCGAGCAGATATGTTTGTCATCCAATGCTATTATTTGGTTTTCCTTTGGAGGATATTCCTCGAAAAGTAACCTCCCATTCCTTCCTTCGTCAAATCATAATGGTGGGTGATTGTTATGTCAAGAGCTTTTGGCAATGCCCACTTCATTTAATGAATGTGCGTTATACAATAAGTACTCTTGGATTTTTTTTTTACCATCTTCAGGTGTGGATCTTATTCCTCATTAGCATATCCAAGCTAGCCGTTGTTAATCAAATCGCAGATTTGTAGGAGCATCATATATAGAATTACATGTACGCTAATTCAGGAGATTAAAATCAGTAAATATGCAAATTAAACGACTGATCGAGGCGTGGTGATGTCATTCACTCAAACCAGTTTTATTTCGGGTCTTTTTACCTACCTTGCCTCGACAACGAGTTTGAAAACAACAACATTTTCCCTCAAAAGTGAGGAAAAGAAAACTAATTTGCATGCGCATAAAAAAGTGATAATCGTGTCCGTCTTTATGACAGAGGTCTGTTCAGACTGTCAAAAGAAAGGAATGACCCCCACTGATTAAGTCGACTTAGAGCTCAGCAATGTTTGCAGTATGACTAATTCGTCATCGTCACTTTGCAGCAATAACGGTATTTACTGTCATAACATTTGATGACAAGATCCAAAAGAGACCCAACGCTGATGGCGAGAGAGAGAGGTTGACCAGTGAAGCTATTGAAGTCACCGGTGGTGACAAGAGAAAGGTATTTTTCATTGCCAACCCAGCACGAGCACAAGACCTTGATCCCTTTTACAAGAAAAGGGTCTTGGAAATGTTGGAACAGGCATTAAAATGCGGTGAGCGGTCAATCAGGATGCGCCAAACTAAAAGGGAGAGCCCTAAGAAGCAGGCACGGAATTCAAAGTCGGAAGTTGATGGCCTCAGGTTTCCAGTCCCAGTGGAGAATGACGACGAACCTCCACTCACGGCCTTGACCTACAAGCATAGCTACGATATTTAAGAGTTCGCCGATGCAGTGAAAAATGTGTATACATTGTATATTTTGTTGCGTTCATTGCCATAGAATTCATTTTGTCTTTCTCAATATGTCATTGCATAAATTATTTTTGATTCTCCAAACAGTACATGCGTATCCCATTTTATAAAGCTGTAATCGTGACAGGTAGGTCGAGTAAAGATAACCAGTAAACATCGCAGTAAACATTGGTTATTTAACTGACGAATAAAAAAGCTTACTCTGTTTTCTTATAAAGCACTCAGTAAGGGGCTAGAGCACTCAAGACTAAGCGACTACGTTTCGTGTTTTCCCCCTCCCCCCTCTACACTTCCGTGTTCAAATAGGGGCGAGATTCATGTGGAATTTTCGCGAAAGTTACACAGTAAGGACTAACAACTAATTTTAAAAAGCTGCAAGACTATTTTGTAACTAGACTTCCACTTTACGATGCTTTAATTTCCTTTTTTTATTATCACACCTGAGAATATTTCACTACCATCAATGCGGCAGCTTCTAAAAAATAGGTAAGTTCGACAACTCAGAACATTATATCGCAGTCCATATGTTGGACTGCGCGCTCATTTTCAAAATGTTTTCATTTCTACGGAGCTGATTATTAACTTTTTCGAACACCAAGCTAGTGTAGTTCGACTACATTCATTGTATGATAATCAAGTATACATGGGAATACTTCACCTAAAAATTTAGCTCAAATCCATAGTAAAACCTGAGGCGATTACAAACATCCCCACCGCGGATTTGCATGCCACTAGTTTTTGTAACTATTCCGTGCTACCCTCTTGTAAAGTGTATTATTATAATTATCAGTATTATTATGCATATGCATGTGCATGCGCATATGCAAGCGCATATGCGCATGTGCGCATGTGCGTGCATTTGTGCGCTCCGCATATGATACTTAAAGTTTTGCCAAGGATTCATTTTTACGGCACAGTTGACTAGGCCGTCACCATCGGCAGTGAACAGCACTTCAGCATCCGGGACCAGCTTCCATTTTTCTTCCAGGTCCTGCATGAATATTTCAGATGGCTGCCACCCTTGTTGCCATTCCACAACGTCTTTATTCTCAGAAGAGATTTTTCCGTATCTCAGGTGCGTTTCAAGAAACACTGTTCCTTTTGGGTGGTTTACTAGAGTAGGTGTTGTGTCAGCGCCTAAGGAGAGTGCCAGATATTAACATACCAGCTAATTATAAAAATGATTGCAGTCACTGCCGTCTATTAATAGTGGTTCAATCGTAATCAAATACTTTAAAGATTCGCCAGTAGTTCATCCAAGTCAAAACAGACAACTTTTTATTATCCATGTCACAGTGTTTGAGCTGTCCAATTCATTTATACATTGGTTTTCAACGAACGTTAAATAGTATCTCGAGAAAGAGAAAAGTAAAAGGGATTACTCGAATTCAACAAAACAAAGAAATCAGTGAGTTCTATTTTGTTGAATTGTGAAGCACATTGACCCGACTTGCCCTTTTTCTCGCAGAAAAATAGTGATAATTATATTTGTTAGGCAATATATTTGTTTATAATAAAAAAAAACAAGAATCATTAACGGCAGATCTTGCATATTGCTACAATTTAGCCTATTCAAAAATAATCATTTTAACTTTAAGTTTGTAAACAACAAAATGATTAGTTACCTCCATATTCTTCTGACCTCTCGTCCTGGGTTGATTTTTCATGTTCAAGATTCAGTACATCATTATCCATAAGCTGATCACAGGCACCTTCTTCTATAACCTGTTTAGGGAAATTAAGTAGACTCGTAAGAAATACTCTCCTTATTTCTTGCAAGTGATGATAACTTGTGAACAAAGGGAAGGGGAATGAGAGGAACATACTTCAATCAGCCATCCGAAAAGCGATAAAAAGAAAGGTATTTGGCACCACCCTACCTTATCACCCTCTCCTGGGGTGGTTACTGACGAGGTGACCTGGAACTCAGGGAGAGGCTTTGGTTTTGGTTGATATTGAAACTTCTGTCCTTCCTTGTTTGGATCAAAGAAGTGCAGAAGTGCCTCCTCGTGGATCGTTCGGTGCTTTGAGTTCCAAGAAAAAATAAAACTTTTCCTTCCATCAAGGTACTCGTCATCAAACTGCGAGGCCACTTTTCTCCGTGCCCAGCGTGAGGTCACAAACTGTTCCTGTTCAGTTTCATCTTTGTAATACGTGTCTCCAGCGATGACTATCAACACTTTGTCACCTGTATAATCAAACAACCATTATAACTAAATAATAATAATAGTAGTAATAATATTAATAGCAATGGTGTCATAAAAAATACTATGATGATGAATGATATTGACGACGACCATAATGATGACAATGACAATAGTAACGGCATGGGTAAAGGCAGTCAAAAGTGACAGGCACGGGGACAGGTACAGGTACAATAACAGTGACAGTGACAGAGACTGTGCTGAAGACGATAAAAGTGGTAGATACTGTAACAGAGAGAATAAAAGTGACAGAGATTGTGACAGTGACAATGAAATTGAGAGAGATTGTGACAGAGACAATGGCAGTCAAAATGGCAAGGAAGGTGACTGAGACAGTAACATTAATGACGACAGTGTTGGCGACAATAACAACAACAGTGAAAGTCTGTGACCGAGACGATAACAGTGACGATGCGAGTGACAGTGGCAGAGACAGTGACAGGGTGAGTGCAAAGAAAAAAAAAGTAACAGCGACAGTGAAAATTTTTACGACAGAGTCAGTGGCAGTGACAAAAACAGTGGCACTAACAGCGAAAGTAACAGTAAATTATAGTGACATTAACAGTGACAATGAAAGTGACAGTGACAGTAAAAGTAAGAGAGACGGTGACAGTGATCATAATGATGAAAAGGAAAACAATATATATCAATGTGAGTGTCATGACTTTTGTAGCTTTGGGCTTGAAAATATCTCTGTTAAAATTGCCAAGGGTACCCTCCATTTGATTTTGCACTTAAAATTAAAAAAATAATGCTTTCATCGGTTGTGTAATTCCTAATTTTATCGATACTCTAAATACTTTATTTCCTCAGTTCACTAGAATAACCCTTAAGTACAAGATTCAAACTCATACTTTGTAGCAAACTAAGCATGGCCCGACTTGTTAGTCTAAGCGGCGGGACTCTGTTGGAGCCATTATCGAAAGTGAAAGTAACTGAATAATGATAAAATAATACGGTAAACCCGACTGGTAAAAGCTGTCATCGATGTTTCATAACAAAGTGGTACTTCAGACCCTTTTATGCTTGTTGTGTAACACCGGAACGGGTTTATTTACGAAAGTACGACTTTTCAAACGCTTCCGCCCTTGAAATACTCACCCGTGGCTCTTGACAATGCTTTATACAACTTGGCGTAACCAATTCCAGCGTTTTCTTCGTTGATCGAAAGCCGAGATTCATCTGCATGGACAGCGAAAACGGCAAAATCAATTTTTAAGTGAGGAATCTTACTGTCGCAAATTTCAGACATGCTTTTCAATCCAAAATATAGCTTTTCAACATCGATCTTCAGGTTGTGCTTCTCTTCCATTTCAAAGAGAAGTGCTTCGACTTCTTTTAGCTCGCATGTCTTGTCACAGTTGAACAAGTAACCTTTCATTGATTCTCTTTCCATTTTTCCACTAGCTTTTAGAACTCGCAAGCGCTATAGGAAGGATTACTGTGTTTTGGAAATTAATGTTAACCGCCGTTCCGTGAACTGTGGAATCGATTGTTACAGATCGATTTCTTAGAAACGAGATCAACCTTCGCCAATCATAAACAATAGCTGTGTTGTTGACTTCGTCACGTGGCTAAAAAAAATAATTTGCCCTTAAAATTAAATTTTAAAAAAATAAAATACAATTGAAATAACATGTACTAAAATGAGAAAGAGCTTAAGGTATCTAGCGAAGCTATTGTAAAGTACAAAATCATCTCAGTCGCACTGTTATTACAATATCACGAAAAAAAGTTTGTATTGATTCATCGTGGTGATCACTCTGAAACAAATACGAAGTATAATCGTTTGTCTGTCAATAAAGTAATTAACATAAATCACTTCGGAAGTGAAACCAACGATTTTACATAATTTCTTGTCTTATTACAGTTGGATGTCATTATAATTTGTATAGGAGGAAATAGCTCTGAACATTCTTAGATGTGGCTTGAAGATTTCAGCACGAACCCAAAGTTTTCGAGGAAAACCAAATAAAAATAATCGACGATTTCTTCTCAGAAGCATGTCCTCGCAGAAATGGAACACAAGAAGTAACATAAGATACCGCCAACAGATTTGCTCTGAGACAATCCAAGATATCAGTATTGCTATATTCCATTCAGGGACAGACGTCTCCGTTAGTGTCGAATCATTTCTCAACCTTACTTGGTTTTTCAAATGAGGGGTACCCAATGGCGAGATATTCGATAAAAAAAAACCGGAAGTGGCGAATAAATAAAGAAATTATTGCGTGACAATTCCGAGAAAGGCAAATGAACTTTGTACTAGTAAAAAGAAAGCTATCCGTCTGTAAACGAAGTTTTGAGGCCAACGAACGAAGACGCATGCATTGAAAGCTCCCTGATAATAAGAATTGTTGAAAAATGGCCAGCCTAGGAAGGTCGCTAAAGTTCCACCTTTTTAACTGTGATAACACGTATAGGTTGGACTCAGCAGAAACCTTGTTGCTCAAAATGGCAGACGATCTTAACCTTCGAATATCGATGGATAGGCGAAATTTTCGCCTTCATGAAATGCCGGATGTATGTGAAAATATCATTCCTCAGCTGCAGATGGATTATGCTGTCCTTGTTGTCCATGCTCATGAATCTCGTCTTTCTATCAACGAAGACAACGCTGGTATTGGCTACGCGAAGATCTACAGAGCTCTACTGCAAGCGACTGGTAGGTCGAATGTAAACATTGAAATGATTGTTTAAAATTTGTGCACTGGTAACCTATCGCTACTTTCGGGAGATGAGTTATTTGCGCAACGTAAGAGGTTTTCTTTTAAAAGTGGTAAATCGTCGTACTTCGAGAAGAAATTTTGATATCAATGGTATAACCGTGGTGCTTAATTAATGCATATTTACATACTCTCATCTAATTTGGCTTCGAAGGAAAGGAGAAAAGAACATAACTGGATCCGTTTGTAAATGCCGTTAATAGTGCTTATAATACAAAATGACCCAAGCACAAAATATAACAATGTCTCATCAATGTGGTCGACTTTTGAATCTTTCTTGGAATATATCTGCACTCAAACGTAAAGGGACCCATTAAGCCGAATTAACCATCTCAGAGTGCTCTGAATAACAACAATTTTAATTTTATTCAGCAGGGCAAAAAAATTTTTAGAGAGAACTTTATTTAGCTAAGGTCGAGATACCTTACTTTCAGATCAGAGTCCATCATGATGGCGTAAGAACTTTTGTTTTCTAAAACACCACGTGCCATTCATACCTTGCAAGCCTCTCACCTTTCCTGTATTATGATTCGCGAGAGGAACTGTTTCGTTACTCATGTTAGTTGTAAAAAAGATTTTAATTATAATACTCTTCTCTGACCAAAATCAGTTCAACTGAAGCCAATAATGATAAACTTTCGGTTGTCATTCGTATTTTGTCCAGATTCCGCTCTTTATTGTTAGGAGGATGATATCATTTACGACTTATTTACATATCCCGGACTTTGTACTTTTTGTAAAAAAGATACCTTTTTATGAAATCGGAGGTAAAGTACAGCGATTGCTTTCGTTCGTGAATCTTATCCCTGCCGAAATAAACATCACTTACACAAAATACGCTAGTTTTCTGAGCTTTGATTCATTGAGATGTTTGGTACGAAGAAAGATTGAGGCTGAGGTGTAAGACATTTTCCAACATGTATGAGTGACGTAATGGTATTATAATATCCCTTTTGCGGTGTTTTGGTCTGTTGAACATGGTTGACATACAGTTGACAGAAGCACTCTGGAAAAAGCATGGAAAATTCTCCCCGTCAAGCTCTCTTTTAAAGAATTGTTTACTTCTCCTATATAATACTTTACTAGTAGTGGAGGTAACCGTGGACTCCAGGTAGCTTTCAAACCCTCTTTTAATTGGTCAAAACTAATAATTACAAATCAAAACGAACATTTCTGAGCGCCTGCATTCCCCCCACAACGAAGGCCCCTCCTCTTCATGTTGTGGGGTAGAAAGGGGCAAGTAAGAAATATGAGAGACACTGATGACTTTAAAATGAGCAACTTTTAACCAAGAGGTAAAGCCACCCTCAGTTGAACTATCACCTGTGTAAAGGTGTAATATAATACATTTTGTCCTGTACTTTAAGGAAACAAAGTCTTGATCGTCATCGGTGGCGATGATAATTACAGAGATCAAGACGAGGAAGAACAGGTTGTTATCTCACGCTGGGCACGAAGGCAAGTGGCGTCACAGTTTGATGCGGAGTATCTAGATGGAAGAAAAAGCTTCATTTTTTCTTGGAATAAAGCGCACAGAGAAATCCACGAGGAGGCACTAAAGCACTACCTCGATCCTAGTAAGAAAGAACAGAAGTTCCAGTATGTGCCAAAACCTAAACCAAAACCAACACAAGACGAGGTATGGCTTATGTTTATTTTCCACTCATTTGACATCTACTTTTTCTGTCAAAGGGTAATTGGAAGTCATGGTAAAATACGGGAACAAGTATTCTGAACTTGTTTCTGGAGATTTGGCTGTAAACGTTTCTTTATTGTTGTGAACTACTTTTCTACAGCCAAATTAGGCAACTGGGGGTGAAAGATTCCTCAGCTCATTAGGTCTTCCTTTCGAGAGGTGCATACACTAATACTGCGGCAATATAGTGACCCACATCGTAGAACTACCAGAAATGCGTCCTTCCCTTTTTGATGAAATTTCGCCAGGAAATGAGGGTAGGACTGAAACTGGAATTTCCGTTCATCAAACCTCAGACTCCCTGATACCCTGACTACTTAAATCTCCAATTTTTAAATTACTTCCAACATCATTTGTTTTCTTTTTGTTAATATTTTGCCGTTTTCTTTCTTATCTTTTTACCTTCCTGTTTACTGTTCCTTTTGAACCGAAGAAATCTGAAGATGACAAGGAATTTCCACGAATAAGAGGAATGGGTGAGTTCAAAGCATTCCCAGTAGAATCCAATTCTAAATGCGAAATTTTGTTTGTGTAGATTGGCCCTCGGTTCAGAGGTAATCTTGCTATTTAAGCTTACTAGATGAATGACAAGATTCTTTGTAACTGTCACGGAGATGTTGGCATCTTTCACAAATTTCCTCTCAAAGCCTTTCCTCACCCAGCTTGACAATTACAGAAGAAGGCCTTGAGCCCATAAAGACAAATTGCGCTAGATTAAAGAACAAGTTCATGGTACAGATATGATTCATATCCTTTGCTATTTTCTTAAAACAGTTGATACCTGAACGTATTTGCAGCGCTTTTGCTTCTGTGACGCACCTTGCCTCTCAGAATGCAAGTTATTCATTAGCCATGTTTTGTCGTGAAGATCAGAACAAAACTTTTCTAATTCCGTTTGCTGAGCTTCTAGTTTGGATCCAAGTCAAGACTTTCAAATCTCAAGTCATACTTCAATTATCAATATCAAACTATTAATACACAAAATCCTAAACTATCCCTAAGCGTCTCTTAACACCCCAAGACTCCCACTCCATAGATCATAGGTCTCATAGCTATTCACCGAGTCCCGAATCTGCAAGTCCCTGGCTTCACTGAATTTGAAAGCCTCAGATTCTTTAGCTCCCACTGCGCTTTCCAAAACCCATTTTAATGCTAGCTGATGCCTCTTCTTAATTGTTATTAACAAGTTTATTCAACCAAACTTTAGGGTCGCCACAAGAAGAACCTGTCGATCCCAGACCATACTATCTTGAAGGTACCGTTCTGCTGGACACTGCCGTGCGCTTTGGAAGAATATCGTATGAAGAGGAGGACGTCAAAGTATGGGATCAGAGATGGGAGCCTTCTGGAATGATTGTTCGTCACCTGTCGAAAGACTGGATGTTTAGACCTTATGCGAATATTCGATTTGTCGCTACAGCTGACGGAGGTGTCTCTTATAGTGTGCGACCACAGAGTATTGCTATCTGGTTGAGTGCTGTATTACTGGGTATTTTGAATTGGTTGTTTTCTGGGTTACATTTCCAACTCTACCAGTCTTTGTTTGTGTTGTTACCCGTTTTGAATTTTTGTGAGTTTTTTAAGTGGCTTATAGAAGAGGTTAAAACGATAGTCGAGCAAGTAAAAAACACAATTACCCAATCCATAACCTGGCTTATGGACGTGGTTAAAGCAAGAGTAGAGCAATTATATACATAAATAACCCAATCAATAATCTGGTCGGTGGAAAGTGTAGGAAATTATGGACACATTTTCTGTGCATTAGTTTTTGTGTGATCTCGTGAGATCGATATCTTGGTGAATTATTATCCATAGGTAGGGTTTGTAAACAGTTACAGAATTTTGCATGAAAAAAAAATATGATTCTTCTCTCAAGTACAATGATCACTTTATTTTGCTCCAATACTTTTCAGACAATCCTGATTTACCCAAAAGGTGATTCTCTTGGAGACGCGAGCTCGCGCCTTAACCTGTTTCTTGTGTTGTGTTCCTAAGTAAGACACTTTACTCTCCAGGCGCATCCAAGCACACAGTAGAGAAATCGATTTTCCGCGAAACTGTCGGGGACCGAAACTGTTCTTAATGCTAGGTAATCTGTAATGCACTGACCTTCTGCTCATGGGGAAGTAATAGCGCTCCTTGTTATTTTCAAGGCAAGGAAACTCTGCCAGGATAGGCTGCTCGCCACCCAAGTTGGCGATACCTTAAACTTTTCGGTTTATAAGGTTAATCTTGTAGGAAACCTTTCGCAGTGTTTCTACGCAACTTTTATATGCGATTGCCGGAGTAGTCGATGCAATTTTGTGAATTATTATCTTTTGTCCCGCCTGAATATGAAACATATATGCCTAATTCTCAGAAACAGGTTTTGCGTTAGTTTAGGTAGAGTGGACAAGTCACATAGTGTTAATGAACAGTGTTTCAAGTTATGTCGCTTGCGCTGGTATTCATGATCAATGCCAGCCGCCATTAATGTTGACTATCTAGGTCGTGTCAATGTAAGTATTACCTTTCTGATGTTTTTCTATGATAATAAAGTGTCATTTGGAACGATAACTCGATTTTAGACTGATCTTGTTTAGGGTCTGACTATTCGCCATTTGATGTGACGCAGCTTTCCTTTTTACTTGGTTTTTTTTGGTGGAGGGGGTTGTCTGGGCATCCTGAGGTTTTCCTAAGATCGTGATTACGGCAAGGCCGGGGCTCCGTGAATTCCACCGCGAAAGAACCATCCAAGGATTTATTCATTGTTATCAAGACAATTCACTTTCATTGGAATTAGTTACCTTCCATATCGCGCTTCTTTAAAAGAAAGCCATACTAGCCATAATTGTGATGCCTTATGAAGTCTAATCTTTTTATATAGATCAATCTATGAAATATATTGTATCTTCCTAGAATAATATTTTCTGGGAGTTAGTTTCGGAAGAAATGTTTACTTTAAAACATTTTATGGAAATGAAAACTATGCAGACATACTCTGGACTAGACCCTCCGGTCCCAGCCACCAGCAAATCAGTCATTTCTGAAATCAGCTCGCTTTACCAGAGACGAAAAAAAGGAGCAACATTGAAATGCGAGTTAAGTTTTTAAAAAAACCGGAAGTCATTTTGAAGTAGAGTGATAGCATTGCGTGACGAATTGAATTTCCGAGAAAGACGAATGAACTTTACTCAAAGCCAAATGGTCGCCATACTGCAGTAATCGATTTGTATCCATTGAAAGTTCTTTGGCAGAACCAATAAAAATGGCGAGTCAAGTGTGGGTAATGAAGTTTCATCTTTTCAACTGTGATAACACGTATAGATTGGACTCAATAGAAACATTTTTGCTCAGAATGGGAGACGATCTCCTTAGAATATTGGTGGATAGGCGAGATTTCGCCTTCCTGAAATGTCGGATGTGTGTGAAAACATCATTCCTCAGCTACAGATAGATTATGCCGTCCTTGTTGTCCATGCACATGAATCCCGTCTCTCTCTCAACGAGGACAACGCTGGTATTGGCTACGCGAAGATATACAGAGCTTTGCTGCGAGCGACTGGTAAGTCGACTGTAAACATTGGAATGATTGTTTTGGCAACTTATCCATATTTGCTTGGGATGAACTGTTTAAGGGGTTTCTTGTAAAAGTGATAATGAACGTAAGACATCGGGTTTCAAGAGGAAGTTTAGATATCAAAGGTATTTGTGCATGTTCTGTAGTTCCATACTCTCATCTTATCCTGCCGGCTACAGGGAAAAGGAGAGAAGAGTAAAAGTGGATCTGTTGCCACTAGATGTTAGTAATGAGGGTAAAATGCTTAATACCTAAGTACAATATCTGATAATAGCTCATTGTTCAGTTCGTCGTTAAAAATATCCTCGAAATCCATGTTTACTCAAACTTGCAGAGACATCCTAAATGCATGGCCTATTAAGTTGAATTAACCATGTTAAAAGTGCTCCAGGTTACAACAGTTTTCATTATACTACGAGCCTCAGACTTGTCATGTCATATGATTCTTTCGAGGAACGTTACTAATGTTTGTTTGTTCCACTCAGAAATTGAAATTCATTGACTAAAATGATTTCAGTTGAAGCCAAACGTAATGAACTTTCTATTGTGATTTGTAATGTGTCAATATTTTACTCTTTATTTCTCGAGTATGATATAAAAACCTAATTTGATGGTTTAACACGAAAACAACAGAGAAAAAATATTTAAGTGTTCTTTGTGCCCAAGAAAATGATCTGTCGTGCTTAAAAATTCGTTTCGGTAAAGATGAAGCCTAGTTAGTTTAGTGCGGCCATTTTGTTGCTCCCTATTGAAGCACCCAAAGGCAAGAAACATTCTCCCCCTAAACCACCCGTCAAGCTACTTTTTGAATAATATTTCATTTGTTCAAAATATTCCAGTTCATTGTGGAGGTAGCCGGGGACTCCAGGCAGCTTCCAAACCTCAGTTTAAATTGTCAAAAGCAATAACTTAAAATAACATGATTATGCTAATCCATCCAACTCCAATTATTTCAAGTGAACTAAGGCCGAAAGGAAAACATGACAAAGATGAGAAACGAACAACTTGTCAAAGAAGCAATAAAAACGCTTATCAAATGAACTTGTGCAAAGATATAAGGTGTAATACTGTTTCTTTTAATTCAAGGAAAGAGTATTGATCATCTCTGAAGGGAAGGATAACTTCGATGATGAAGACGAAAAAGGAAAGGTTTTTATCTAACGCTGGGCACGAGAGAAACAGGGGCGTCACATTTTTATTTGTGAAAAGCTCTTAACTCTGTTAAAACTACTTTCGGTGCAGAATCAGTATTATTTGTTTAGTGGTGTTATGTGTAACAGTGTGTTTTGTACTTTAAGGAGGCAAAGTCTTGATCATCATTGGTGACGATGATGAATACAGAGATAAAGACGAGGAAGAACAGGTTGTTCTCACGCTGGGCACGAAGAAAAGTGGTGTCACAGTTTGATGGAGAGTATCTCGATGGAAGTAGAAGCTTCACTTTTTCTTGGAATGAAGCGCACAGAGAAATCCACGAGGAGGCACTGAAGCACTACCTCGACCCTAGTAAGAAAGAACAGAAGTTCCAGTATGTGCCAAAACCAAGAGCAGAAACAAAACCAACACAAGACGAGGTGTGGCTTATGTTTTTTTCCATTCATTTTAAATCTACTTTGCTTCTGTCATGGGGGATGAAAGTCATTGGTAAAATATGGGAACAAGTATTCTGAATTTTTGCCGAGGGAGAAAGCCATATGCTTGTACCTGGAGATTTGGCAGAGAACATCATTTTATATTTGTGAACTTAAGCAGATTACCCCTTTTAACTACTTTTCCACCCTTTAATTAGGTAACTAGAGGTGGAAGATTCCTCAGCTCATTAGAACAGAAGTTCCAGTATCTACCAGAACCCAAACCAAAACCAACACAAGACGAGGTGTGGCTTATGTTTTATTTTCCACTAATTTTAAATCTGCTATGTTTTGGACAGGGAGGATAAAAGTCATTAATGAAATACGCGAACAAATATTTTGACTTTTTGCCGAGGAGCAAAGCAATTTACTTGTATCTGGAGATTTGGCTGTGAACTTTATTTTATAGTTGTAACATCGAGCAGACAACTCCTTTCAACAACTTTTCCACCGCCAAATTAGGTAACTGGAAGTGAAAGACTCCTCAGCTCATTTGTTCTTCCTATTGAGAGAAGCATACACCAGTATTGTGGCAATGAGTGGCCCACATCCTAAAACTACCAGATTTATTTTATTTTACTTCTTATTTTCATGGTATTGTGTTAACATCGCTACGGTTTTATCACTATTATCATCATTATTTCTATTATTGTCTTTTTCGTTCGATCATTATCATTTTTATCGTTATTAGTATTTTCATTACTATTAATTATGGTATAAATTGATGAGCCTCATTAAAGATAGTTTGATAGCGATGAACGAGAGAGAACAAGGACTGAAGCAAGCAACACCGTTCAAACAAACTTTTAATAATGAGAAAAAATATATTATTCCGTCTCCTAATAAACATCACTTGGAAACAATGTTTGTACACCGAAGAGCGGTTGCGGCGTGGGTCGGAGAAGGTTGTAGTTATTATCAATTTGAGGACGATATTGATGTCAGCACAATCTTCCTTGCCCTTTAGGACCTCAATGGTGTTTCCCTTACTCTCTACTGCGGTTTGTTACATGCATGACGCTAACTGACAGGTATGAAAATATTACATCGAATGGGTGGGGGCTATTATAACAATTCATAAAGAGTGGCGCCGTAGTTTAAAAGCACTGTTTACCAATTAAAATTTGTGGCTGATTGTGATATTATTATATAAAGTCTATTTATAAAGGCAAGTTCAAAAAAATAAGGAAAGGGGCTTATCCTTAAAATATTCAATGTTACATCATTTTCCCCCAACAGGTAACAAGAGCAAGCTCCCGTGATCTACTTGTGGAGAATGATGAACTGGATATTGAGTTTAATTCAAATAATAGGGACAGGCACAAACGTTATGGAGGTAAACAATGATTATTTGTTTTATGCACTCCTATTATCAAATTTTATTTGAACAAGCTTAAGCATGGCTCCATGAAAACCGTGCAGGGCACCGTAAATGTTCTCCAGTCCATAAAGGCGTTTTATTGTATTTATGCAAATGACATGATATTTCCATGTGGATCTATGTGGATATGATACAATCCTTGATCAATCAGAGAGCGCGTATCTCGATAATCACTAGGTCCGGTTGTTCAATGTGCAGATAACGCTATCCAACGGATAAATCAATATCCAGTGGATAGACAAAATTATTGCACTATCCACTGGATGGCGATTTATCCAATGGATAGCGTTATCCAACCCTATGAACAACCAAGGCCAGGGCTAGTAAGAAAGAACAGAAACACTAACAGTTTACATAGCCAGTCTAAAGTGCACTTAAATGAAAAAAAAAAAAGCGCGAGTAAACACTCAGACTTGGCAGACAAACTCCATTATAAAGAGGATAACATCTTTGCAATTACCAAAAACCCAAAAGCTTCCTAGCTTTCTTTTGCTGCGTTATTTCTTTTTAGGGTTTTCTTCTGAAATTTCCCTCTGACTGACATATTTTGATCATGTTTGGTATTTTTATTGTACACTGAACATTTTAAATCATGCGAATGTTATTCCCTGTCACAGGGGTGGCTGTGATATTGAGGGTCGACCGTACCCAAAAATTTCATAAAATAATTATTTTATCATTTGGCGGCCACTTTAGGTACAGACAGAATACCTGCTTCAGTAGACTACCCAGAGGGAACCTTGCTGCTTGAAACGCGTATGCGTTATGGAAAAGTATGGCAGCCATCTTTAGAAGCCGTAGAAGACTTGGAACGAAAATGGAAATTAGTCCGTGATGCAAACGTGCGATTCATTGTTAATGATGATGGTACGGTCAATAGTCACGTTACCAGAGAAAGAAGTTTTTGGCAAAGATTGATGCCCTCAAGTCGGCGATGGTTTTGCTGCTTGGCCATTTTCTATCGTAAAAGGGCATGTTGTTGCAATTGTTGTTACGACTGTTGTTGTGATTGTTGTTGCGATTTTCGTCAGCCGATAAACCAGTAAATCAGAAAGGTGTTTATTTATTTCATAACCCCTTCCCCCTCCCCCCCCCCCCCCTCCGTTACATTGCCCCGGTTACATTTGTTCATTTATAATTGTTTTTAATGCTCCATGCTTAAAATAAGATTAATTTGGCTGTTTATCTAGACATGGTTGGGCTGAAGGGTGAATAGTTGTGTAATGCAAGCGTGATGATGTGAGCCGGTAAGTTGTTTTACTTGCTGACGCTTCTTGTAGAATGATGTAAACTGTGGCCTTAACTTGGCGATTTAAACAGGAACTTTTCACTTCAGCTTTTCTTGCGTCTTTTTTCTTTTCTTATTTGGATTTGACCCTTGGGTTCCAGCCACCAGCAAATCATTTCTCAAATCAGCTCACTTTACCAGAGATGAAAAACAAGGAACAACACTGAAATGCGAGTTAGGTTCTAAAAAAACCGGAAGTAATTTCTAAGTAGAGCGAGAGTATTGCGTGACGAATTTAATTTCCGAGAAAGACGAGCGGACTTTACACAAAGCCAAATGGTCGCCATACTGCAGTAAACAAAGTTTTGTGGCAAGCAACTGATTCGTATTCATTGAAAGTTCTCTGATATAACCGACAAAAATGGCGAGTCCAGTGAGGGTAATGAAGTTTCACCTTTTTAATTGTGATAACACGTATAGCTTGGACTCGGTGGAAACCTTGTTGCTCAAAATGGCAGACGATCGTAACCTCAGACTATTGGTGGATAAGCGAAAATTTCGCCTTCATGAAATGACGGATGTGTGTGGAAAGACTATTCCAATGCTACAAATGGATTATGCCGTCTTTGTTGTCCATGCGCATGAATCTCGTCTCTCCATCAACGAGGACAACGCTGGTATTGGCTACGCGGAGATCTACAAAACTTTGCTGCGAGCGACAGGTATGGTCGGTCGGTATGGTCATTAGGGACCTTTAGCAAATCACGACGGCGACGGCAGCGAGTAGGAGGCAAAACAAAAGATCTAATGAGCAGAACAATAGCTCAGTTCGTACGTTTTCGAACTTTGTACATTTCTTAGCCGTCCTCTGCAAAATAACAACGTGAAATCCTCAAAATTACCGAGGTTCGAGAAAGGAAACCCCGACGGCAAATTATCTAAGTTTGCATTTGGAACTCAACGCTCTTTCATATGCTGTGATGAGGTTAACTTGCGGCGCCGTAAGGGATGGTAGTCACATCCACTCATTCGCGAAATTTCAACTGAAAATATCTCTTCATTTTAAATTCGACGTCTTCTTTGGCGTTGCCGTCCTAACTACTAAAGGTCCCTATTTTAGTATGATAACGATGCCATACTAGTATAAATTCTCATTTGAACTCTTGTCAGTTTTATTGCAGTAAGTGCCATGATATTTTTGCTTGTCAATCAATATCATTCTTAAATCGTCGGCCATCTACCCAATTACTCAATACTAAGGCTTCAAATGACGAAAAGCGAAAGACGCTAAGATGAAAATATTGCTGTTTTACACATGTTTCAGTTAAAAACAAAACGACGCGAACGTAAGATCCGATTAAGTTTGGCTTTTGAATAAGCTGGAAATACATGGCCTGGCATCAGAATAAACCGTTTTAAATGTTCATTACTACAGTATTTAGAATTTGATGACTTTGGACACGGATTTTCGATGCCGGGTAAATGCTGTTAAAATAGTTTGGGTTTGACTAATGCAGGAATTTCAGATCAGAGTCCATCGTTACACACCAAAAAATTTCTTTCGAAGAGAACGCTTTGATACTTTGCGGGCTTCCTTTCCTTTGATGTGGCATTTATTTTCAAGAAGAAAATCGTCATCTGCATCTCCAATTTTCTTCTCACTAATCCTTTTCACCGACTCATCTGAACTGAGGCCAAAAATAATCACCTCTCCATTTAGGAGTTGTATTTTGGTAGAATCTAGTAATGTTTCGGATCGATAAGCATTTAAAGGAAACGAACGACTACAGCGGTGCAAACTCTTTGTGAAAATGTTGATTAGAGCAGAGTGACAAGTGTTCATTCGCTCGTCCTACAAATGTTCAACCTAGGCTTTACATAGGTTCTACAAAGGTTCCCAAGTTTGAGGTTTGTTTTGTTGTATATCAAGTTACCCTCTACACTCTTCTAAATCGAAGATTGCAAAACATCCTCCAAATAAGCTGAGTACAAGCGAACAAGGTTTAAATGGAACTCATGAACTGCAGTCCATCGGATAATTGTGGTAATGAATATTTACTCAGGTCTATATTTCTATAGTTACAGTGTATGATGTAAATGCTTTTTGATGATCTAGTTGGCTCTTACGTCGAATTGTCACAAACAAATAGTCGAAAGTTAAACAGAGGCTCATCATTTAACTTCCGTATATTTACATACTACCTCTCCCCTATGGGTTCTGAAGGTGAAAGGTTGAGAAATATAAAATCCCCGAGCAATGTCTTAACATACCTTGAAGAAGTGCAAAACATTTAAAAGGAAAATTGTCATCCATTTAAATCCATGATGTATGTGTAACGGTGTGTCTTGTACTTCAAGGAGACAAAGTGTTGATCGTCATTGGTGGCGATGATAATTATAGAGATGAAGACGAGGAAGAACGGTTTGTTATCTCACACTGGGCACGAAGGAAAGTGGCGCCACAGTTTGATGAAGAGTATCTCGATGGAAGAAAAAGCTTCGTTTTCTCTTGGAATAAAGGTCACAGAGAAATCCACGAGAAAGCATTAGAGCACTACCTCGACCCAAGTAAGAAAGGAGAAAAGTTTCAGTATGTGCCAAAATCCATAACAGTAAACATTGCTTCTGGAACCGTTGATGATTCAGACGAGGAAGCAGAACTGCACTTCTTAGAGTTTGGTAAGGAAGAGCTAAAGTTAAGGTATGTGCCAGGATCACAACCTCCTCCCACCACAGATGTTTCAGAAGAGGTATGCGCTTTGATTCAGATTGTTTAGTGGTCATGATTTGCACATTTTTGCTATCGACCAAATTTGTGTCAACAAGCAATGCGTGAATCATTAGACTAATTTGAAGCTTTAAATCACGCAAACCATGCCTGAAACCAAAAAGAGCTGTCCTTGTGCTGTTTGTGACTTCCATTCGCAGTTACTTATACGTTCACTGAAAATACACTGTATGGAAAATTAATCGTAATTTTCTCTGACAGGGCAGTTGGAGTTTAATTTATATGTTGTGCGAAGACGGGACGACGAGCATACAGAGAGTGACAGGAACACAGACAGAAAGACAGACAGACCAAATGTATAGCGCATATAAGGACGGACAAACAGGCAGGCAGGCAGACATAACTGGAAACTGAACGAGAGAGGAAGTCGACTGGATGCATGCTTCATTCCCTGTGATAGCTCCAACATTTTTTCCGTTACCAAACTTGTGATTCTTTTGACTTCCTTGATATTTTATTCCCTAGATCCTTTTAATCTTTAACTTCTCGATTCCTGGGTACCCTTATCACCTGACTGGTTGTTTGTTTGATTTTTCAATTGATCTATTAACTATCTTCCATTGTTTCCCATCTGTCGTTCCCACCTGGATTCATTCTTCCTCATTTCTTTCTTTCTCATTTGACAGAGTTTTTTGTTTATTCATCCATTTATTCACGTAGGACGTAAGTGATGACGCCAAGAACCCTCTTCTACCTCGAAGTGGAGACGACTCAACCCGAGAGAAACCTAAGAGGAAAGAGGGAAGAAAAAGTAAGCGCAGAATCCAAATCTGGAGATAAATTATTTCTAGGGGCAAAACCTCTCGTTCACGAAGTTGCCTTGCTTATTGCACTCACGAATTTTTAGGGATTAGGGTATCAATTTGAGAGGTCCTCTGACCCTGTCCTAACTGAAGAGAGGAAAAGGAAGCGCTGGAATCAGAAAGTTATTTGGCAAATATTGATTTGATTTAGCTAACAAACTTATATCTTAAGGGACTTAATGCAATTGATGCTTTTATGCAAATTATTTTGTCATCTTTTTTTCTATCATAAACTAACCCAGGCTTCTATTGAGCAAGGGCCAAAATCCTTAGTAAGGGTTTTTTCAGTTATTAATGAATCTATTATAATCTAACCTTAATTAGGGATTAGGCCAGATCCATTCAATGCTCAGCCGGAATTTCTCGAGGACACCATTCTGCTGGACACGGTCCTGCGTTTTGGAAAAATCTCCTACAGAGAAGAGGATGTGAAGGCCTGGGATCAGAGGTGGGAGCCATCGGAAAAAGTTGTTCGCCACTTGTTGCAAGTTTGGATGTGTAGACCGCTTGCGAATATTAGATTTGTCGCTACAGCTAACGGTGGGGTATCTTACACTGTGAGACCTCGCAGTTTCTGTTGTGGACTGCGTTTGATCCTTTGGGCGTTCATAATTATCACTATTATCATCATTATTTCTATTATTGTCTATTTCGTTTGATCATTATTATTTTTATCGTTATTAGTATTTTCATTACTATTAATTATGGTATAAATTGATGAGCCTCATTAAAGAAAGTTTGATAGCGATGAACGAGAGAGAACAAAGGACTGAAGCAAGCAACACCGTTCAAACAAACTTTTAATAATGAGAAAAAATACATTATTCCGTCTCTTAATAAACATCACTTGAAACAATTTTTGTACACCAATGAGTGGTTGCGCCGTGGGTCGGAGAAGGTTGTAGTTACAATCAATTTGAGGACGATATTGATGTCAGCACAATCTTCCCTGCCCTTTAGGACCTCAATCGTGTTTCCCTTACTCTTTACTGCGGTTTGTTACATGCATGTCGCTAACTGACAGGTATGAAAATATTACATCGAATGGGTGGGGCTATTTTAACAATTCATAAAGAGTGGCGTTATAGTTTTGGGAAAATCTCCTACAAAGAAGAGGATGTGGAGGCCTGGGATCAAAGCTGGGAGCCATCGGAAAAAGTTGTTCGCCACCTGTTGCAAGTTTGGATGTGTAGACCGCTTGCGAATGTTAGATTTGTCGCTACAGCTAACGGTGGGGTATCTTACACTGTGAGACCTCGCAGTTCCTGTGGACTGCGTTTGATCCTTTGGGCGTTAATAATAAGTTGTTTAAAGTTGTGCAGGAATTGCCTTCTTTGTATGTTTAAATGGTTCAGTGAACGAATTAAGCGATGTACATGTCCAACAAGGGATTGCTTTTTCGGATATTTTATTACTTGTATGGGAAATTATCAAGGTGTTTTGAATGGTTCAGGGAACTAGTTAAGCGATGTGCATGTCGAACAAGGGATTGCGTTTTCCGGATGTTTTATTGTATGGGAAAATATTGAGGTGTTTTCAATGGTTCAGAGAACTAATCATCTAATGTGTATTTTGAACAAGGGATTGCCTTGTTTGGATGTGTTAGTGCTTGTAAAGGAAATTTTCAAGGTGTTTTGAATGGCTCAGAGAACGAATCAATCGATGCAGAATCACTTTTGGATTTATGCCTCGTTGGACGTAACTTTAAAAATGACCATTTCTTTATTAAGTACGAATTCGGGATTGATATCATGTAGCCGTGAGTATTTTCTCGAGTTTCACAGCCTATCTCAAACTTGAAAACACGAAACGTACTTCTTTTTGTTCAGAAAAATAAAAACTGGCATATTAAAGGAAGTGTGTCATGATTGTGAGGTAGCGAACGCGTGTGAAAATACATCACCGGCGTTCTTCCAATCAGAGACACGAACGATAGTACTTCACAGTGTAAATCTCAGTGTTTATGAAATAATTTAATTTACGCCGCACTGAACCGTTGTAATTAATGTTAGAATAGTAATCTGTACTAAGTGTGTATTGCCAGGTATGTAAGCAATTTAATAACTGACAGACGTGTAAACTGAATTTTCGTATTTTAGTAATAATAATGATAAAAATAAAGGTCCTCAATTGACTCAAATTGTTGTGGCGTCGTTCCATCAATCTTGTAGACGCAGCGGCTGAATGGCAAAATCTCTATTCAAGCATCCGCTCGATGTTCTTTTGAGGGGGGGGAGGGTAGGGGTTAACTTGCAATGATTAGCTACATGGTTATGTACTTCAGAGTGGATGGCTTTTATGAGAGCAGATAAAGACTCAAAAAATATGGCTACCTTTGTAAACTGTCATTAGGCGGCTGATAGGAAACTTAAATGTTCAGGGAAATATTTGCTTGATGTGAAAAAAGGACAGTGGGTTTCCTTTATGAATATGAAAAGGGTGGTGCTTTGGTCAGATATAAAACGTGAAAAGATGAGGATATGCACCAAACCAAACACACACGTGTACACGAATGAAACTGTCTCCTCTATTTCTTATAACTGTATATACCTCCATCCTGCAAAACCAAAAAAATAACAATCAAACTTCAGGTTTTAACACCCCCGTCCCCTCCTCCCCCCCATCTTCTGAACGGTGACACGTAAAGAACAAAGGTTAGCACAAACAGAACGACAACCTCTGTGTAAAGATTATGGCGAAGAGTTGATATCGCGCTTATTTAGCAATTTGCTTTTCTCTGCCTTCGTGCTAAGAGTCTTTTCAACCATTGCTGGGAAATTTATAAGTTCCAGTTGGTAATGTATCACTGATGCCGGAAACTGAAGCTCAGGGTAATTCTTCTCCCCCAGAGTAATGAAATATTTGGACAAAATACAAATAGCCTTATAGATATTTTTAAATATGGTTATGCCGGCGGCTAGCATACTTCTGAAATGTGTTTAGTTCTTTTGCCTTTTCGCTCCTTTTATTGCAGTGAGCTTTCTCCATTTCGGAGAATGCACAGTGATATAGCCCAAGACGTTTCATAACACTTGATTGTACTCTCAATGCCACTCTGTACCTGCTGCTTTGTTTTGTCGTGTGTGACAAAAAATGGCTCTTAGCCACTTCTGTTTCCAGAATTGTAAGGATTTTAAATAGTTAGATATATACGATTTATTCGTATTTTATCTCTGGTTTCATCAAAGGATTACATGCCTTTGGCTTACGCGTCACCAAAAAGTTAATGTTAAATCCCGGGTAACGCAATATTCTCGGAAATCATTTTGTGGAATGACAAACGAATGGACTTTGTTCGGCTGCATTCAAAACAGGTTGCCCTTCCTGTTCGCTTTTTAAACGTTACGAAAGAAAAATACCATGGAAATGAAAGGAAATTCTACCAACATTTATCTTTTTAACTGCGATAATACTTGCAGTTTGGGTCCAATAGAATCCTTGCTACTAGCCGTGCAAAACCAACCATTCTGAGAATTAGTGTTGCGTAAAACTTATGCTTTAATTTGTTGTTCGTATTTTTACTCCGAGAGGAACACAAAGCAATCAGTCCAAACATACAATGGTCTGTCAGTCTCTCAAGGTGGTCGAGTTTTTCCACTTTTACTTTTACTTGGACAATGAAAGTTCGCTTTTCAAAGCTAGTTTCTCATTGTTATCACTCTCGCTTTGCAGCAAGCGACTGGTAGGTCGACTGTAAGCATTGAAATAAGTACAGTGATGTTTGTGCAGCGATAAATAATCAAAATAATGCGGAACATTTATTCCGAGAAGCAACATGGTTCTCGATTGCATACAATGCCGAATTGTCCTGTTCTCTGGCATTTGGGGGAAATTATGTCAATTGAGTCAAACTGATGTTACTACATTTAGCTTAAGGAAAGATGCAAAATGTCCCATATACTTCCTCTGAAAGTGTGTACAAGCTCGAGATAACAAAGTTCAGATCAGAGTTCACCTTGATATGAACAGTAACTGACGTTAACAACGTTAGCCTCTCAGCCTCACCGTAATGATTCTCGAGAGAAGAAAAACGTCTTCATCTTCATAAAAAATGAAGAAATGTTTTAACTTCACGTGCTACCAGTTGAGACACGTTATATGCCAAAGGAGTTTCCTCTCGGTCTCTTACCCACATTCACTTGTCTTTTTTTTTATTTGTTTTGGTTTTTTAACGAATAAGTTATTTTTTCATGATACTAGTAATTCTGGTAAGCTTGCAGACAGTAGCGTCAAATATTTACAGACAATTTTTCTGGATGAGTAACGTGGTATAAAAAACTGTCATTTCCAAATGTTCCACCTTGTGTATTTTTACCCAAATAATACTGTCTTTCTTCCAAACGTTCTGTTGGTGGGATCCAATCGAAGAGGGCAATCACGTGCAAAGTGAGACATTAACGATTATCAAACCTTGACCAATGTGTGAACTGCCCTTCAACAGTGAAAACCACTACCACTTCAGTATCAGTATAACTCGTTTAGAATAGTAAGGTGTAATACAGTGTCTTGTATTTAAAGGAAATAAAGTATTGATCATCATTGGTGGGGATGATGAATACAGAGATGAAAACGAAGAAGAACAGGTTGTAATATCACGCTGGGCACGAAGGAAAGTGGAGTCACAGTTTGATAAGGAGTATCTCGATGGAAGAAAAAGCTTCATTTTTTCTTGGAACAAAAGTCACAGAGAAATCCACGAGGAAGCATTAAAGCACTACCTCGACCCAAGTAGGAAAGGAAAAAAGTTCCAGTATGTGCCAAAACAAAAGCCAACAACCTTTCCTCCACCAGTCAATGATTCTCCAGACAAGGTTTGACCGTTTTTTGTCTTTATTTGTTTAACCCTTTAACTCCCATGAGTGACCAAAGCAGAATTTCCCCTTACAATATCGATACAACATTAAGCAGACAAGTGATGAGAATAAAGAAAAAGATTAATTAGGGGATTATTAGTAGATCCAATACTAAAAACTCCAAACTAACATCACTAGAACTATATAGCAGACAGTTGGGAGATTAATTAATGAGATCTTGGGAGTTAAAGGATGATCAAGCATGCATCCGGCTCAAGACACACATAATGTAATATTAAGAGGAGAGGTAGCATCTAGTGCCACACAACGATGAGATCGAAGTTCGTTTATGGTTGTACCCTCTGATGGTAACCTATAACCTTATTTCGACATTTGTTTATAACGCATCCGCCCTGAATTATTTACAAATTGAAAACTTAGAGAAGTGGAAGAGAGCAATTATTAGCTTACTACTCCTTAGATTACTATTCGGGTTGTGGAATTGCATTTTAGAGTCATCAGGTCTATTCATTGGTGTCCACTCTTCCATTATTCTCAATGTAAGTAGTAGATAGGCATGTTGCAATACCGAGTTAAAGTGTTTAAAACCTCTAAAACATGTTGAGTCAAGATTCCTGTATTTGTTCATCAAGCCAATCTGGAGTCCCATAAGTGGTTTATTCATTCATTCATTCACATTCTTTCGTTCCCTCTAATCTTGTTCCTCCTAAATCATTTGTGCTTCTCATTCAAGTTTGTTGAACGCTTTCTTTCATGTATCCTGCAGAACGGTATTTCTGGTGATGATGTACCTCCTCAAGGAGGAAGAACCCAAAGAAGGTCCACAGGCCAAGAAAGGGAAAAATGTGAGTCCACTATTTAACTTAAAGAATCTATTTCTTGTGATAAAATCATTTCTCAGAGGCTGAACACACATTTTGGAGGCAGTGTACTTTATCAAACGAATAATTGGATTCAAATTAAATATTTACTTATTTTAATATTTACTTTCCATACCTTGTGACATTGCATATCAACCATGGTTGTGAGCTCTCCGACACAAACTCTACGCTCTACACCAGTCTCGAGTCCCTAAAGGGTCCCAAAAGTCTTAAAGTTTAATTTTAGAAGCCACAAGCTATCATCCTCTGTCCCAGTTCCCAAGCACCAAATTGCGTAACCTCAGCCATACCTTCTCAGTATTGGGCGAGGGCTGAGACCTTCAGTAAGGGTTATTTTTATTTATTTATTTATTGATATATTCAGAAATCTATTTTAATCTAGCCTTAGGGCCAAGGCCAGATCCTACTGATTCCCGACCGGAATTTCGCGAAGGTACCGAACTGCTGGACACACTCGTACGTTTTGGGAGAATCTCGTATGAGAAAGAGGACGTGAGGGTCTGGGACCGCATATGGAAGCCGTCTGGAACAACTGTTCACCACCTGTCGAAAGATTCGATGTTTACACCTCTTGCAAATGTTAGATTTGTCGCTTCAGCTAACGGTGGGGTCTCTTACAGTGTGCGACCTCAGAGTATTTGTAGTTGGGCGGGCATACTGTGTTGTTTAAAGTTAGTCTGGGATTTCCTTGCTTGGATTTGGTCTTGCATACTGTGGATTTTAGTAGCAGTATGTGAATGGCTTGGAAAAAAATGACGTATGAAAATCGCTGTCCATAAAAATTATAAACATTTGGGCCTAGTTAAACCTGATTAAACCTAATTAAACCTGATTTCAAATTTTATTGCAACTCATCATTTAATACGGTAAAAGGGGACATTAAATCTCAGCTCAGAGTTGCCGTAATTATGTAAAACAACCTCCTGTTCTCAGTTATATGCTAAATACTAACGATTTATTTACTAGACCTGAGCCTTACAAAAGTTAACACTGTTGCAATTAGTAACAAATTAAGATCAAAAGATTCTAAAGGAGAAAAAAATTCGAAAAGAAACGAAAACTATTCATACACTTGGCAGGAAATAGATACTGCTTATTAATGATAAAATAAATGCATTTGAACGCCTGTTTCTAGATACAGGACATTTTGAAATTCGAAGTAACGTCATCATAATGACCCAAACAAAGCGGGCACCCTTCCAATACAGCTATTTTTATATTTTTTTTTAAATTTCGTAGCCATATCAGCTTTACTTAGGTTTGATTGTGTATGCTCTTTGCTTTGTCCTTTCGTGTCCGATATTCGAGAACTTTACCTGTACCTCAAGATAGGCAACAGAAAGCAATTAGCGATGGGCGATCTCTGTTTTATTTGTTTTCAAATTTTACAGGGTATCAAATCACGTCAAAATTTAAAAATAAAATCATGGTTTCTGTAATGGATGGCCTAGGAAAGGATATTATAATTGTCGAGCGTTAAGAGAAATAGAAACAGTCTCTGAATATGTGAAAAATGTATTTTGCTTAAACAGTTCTGTTACCTATATTCACACTTTTAACGGCTCAGTTTTACCTTCATTCGTCATCTCATTTGTAATTTGCATTGTTATTTTATCTATTAGTTATGTTTAGTTAAGGTAATCGCATGATTTCGAGTGCAATTTGAAATAAATAAGCCCGAGTAAATTTTTTCAAACACTTACAAAATTGCACGAGCCCGTAGGGCAGGTGCAATTTGTAGTCTTTGAAAAAATTTACAGTGCTTATTTGTTCCAAATTGCACGAGAAAAATCATGTGATTGCGTATTAATAACATACATAAAAAAATACGAGATAGCTTATCATAATTATGCAGAAGCAAAGCGCGCTCATCAAATGCAAAAATAATTTATTCAAACCCTACAAGTGACACTGTGCGTTCGGTCAAAACAACCGCCTACGATCAAAACAATAATATACCACGATATTTTCACATCTTAAGTATAGGTAATCACATGATTTCGAGTGCAATTTGGAATAAATAAGCACGAGTCAATTTTTTCAAGGACATACAAAATTGCACTGAATTAACCCTCTTCCCCATTGAATTACCTGAAAACTACATTTATCTTAACCAATCAGACCTAAGTAATTTTTTCATGTATGTGATTTTAATCGTAATTAGCTGGATTTAGTTAGTTAGGAGATGAAGATCCTCGTAGGATGGATACATTTTCAAAAACTGTTTTATTATTTCTTTTTTTATTTTTATTAACTGATTTCCTAACGATTGAGTGCCTTGGAAACACAGATTTTTAATATTTTGTGGAAATATCTGTTGCGTGTTTTCACAGTTTAAATCAGTTAGGATTTCATCCCTTTATTCCTATATTTGTTTGCATACCTCAGTCCAAGGTTCCAACATCCTATTTTCCCAGTTAGGAAATAAACGAACTAGGGGGAATGGAAATTGATGTCGACACTCTAAGCGGTCGAAATGTCTCTAGTCTGTTTGATAGTAAAGTTAAGATCCAAAAATCTAGCATTTTATATCATCCCCTTAACTGAACGCCTCCAAGTAAGAGAGCGGGATGGACAGCATCGACCTCAGATATCACGACCTGATTTGTTATGCTCTGATTTCGTGTTGTTTATCGTGCTCGTCCATGCATGCAATACTGACAAGAGAGCGACCGTTTCCGAGACATTTTCAACCAAAGGTCATATTCGCTTGATTAATTGTCTTATCTTTCGAAGAAATCGTAGCTTTTAATTGCAATAAGCTTCCTCTCTTTTGAAAGTTGTCGGTGATTTGGTGACAGATGTATGGTGTTACAAGTGACTGAAATCTGTATTCTTGAGTGAACTTGTTGTTTTGTTCGCGAGAAAGCTAATGAAGACGTTTGAGGAATAATGACAAAAATTGAAACTCTTCGCCTCGGGTAATTAGCCACTCTTACCCTTCCAGCTGCAAGTATTTAAATAAACTAAAAATTTAACTTTCATATTATTTGTAGTTACTGGTTTCAGTTGAGGATTTGAAAAAGTAAAAATAAAAAGAAAAATGTTGTGTCCACGTGCAGTTGCCGTACACGTCATCAAGAGGTTCGGTTACAAATGGGAGTAACGCAACATTCTAAGAATACGTATTCCGGGAACGACAATCAAAGAGACTTTGTTAGGCTGTGTTCGAGAAGGGTTTGCTTTCCTGTTCGTTAGTGAAATCATTCCAAAGAAAAGTGCCATGGATACTAAAGGAAAGCCGGCCAACATCTATCTTTTTAACTGCGATAGTACTTGTAATTTGGATCCAATAGAATCCTTGCTACTAACCGTGCAAAGAAACCGAAGAGCGGTTGCGGCGTGGGTCGGAGAAGGTTGTAGTTATTATCAATTTGAGGACGATATTGATGTCAGCACAATCTTCCTTGCCCTTTAGGACCTCAATGGCGTTTCCCTTACTCTTTACTGCGGTTTGTTACATGCATGACGCTAACTGACAGGTATGAAAATGTTACATCGAATGGGTGGGGGCTATTATAACAATTCATAAAGAGTGGCGTTGTAGTTTAAAAGCACTGTTTACCAATTAAAATTTGTGGCTGATTGTGATATTATTATATAAAGTCTATTTACAAAGGCAAGTTCAAGAAAATAAGGAAAGGGGCTTATCCTTAAAATATTCAATGTTACATCATTTTCCCCCAACAGGTAACAAGAGCAAGCTCCCGTGATCTACTTGTGGAGAATGATGAACTGGATATTGAGTTTAATTCAAAGAATAGGGACAGGCACAAACGTTATGGAGGTAAACAATGATTATTTGTTTTATGCACTCCTATTATCAAATTTTATTTGAACAAGCTTAAGCATGGCTCCATGAAAACCGTGCAGGGCACCGTAAATGTTCTCCAGTCGATAAAGGCGTTTTATTGTATTTATGCAAATGACATGATATTTCCATGTGGATCTACAAGTACGTCGTCCTTTTTCCTCCCTCAAAAGTGCCACGCCAATCTTAGTTGCAGCTTTTTTATTTTTTTGCAGAACTGTTTTTTTTTCCGCGCCCCAGATATAAACACCTCGTACGACATGATCATGGCGAGATATGATGCAATCCTTGATCAATCAGAGAGCGCGTATCTCGATAATCACTAGGTCAGGTTGTTCAATGAGCAGATAACGCTATCCAACGGATAAATCAATATCCAGTGGATAGACAAAATTATTGCCCTATCCACTGGATGGCGATTTATCCAATGGATAGCGTTATCCAACCCTATGAACAACCAAGGCCAGGGCTAGTAAGAAAGAACAGAAACACTAACAGTTTACATAGCCAGTCAAAAGTGTACTTAAATGAAAAAAAAAAAAAAAAAGCGCGAGTAAACACTCAGACTTGGCAGACAAACTCCATTATAAAGAGGATAACATCTTTGCAATTACCAAAAACCCAAAAGCTTCCTAGCTTTCTTTTGCTGCGTTATTTCTTTTTAGGGTTTTCTTCTGAAATTTCCCTCTGACTGACATATTTTGATCATGTTTGGTATTTTTATTGTACACTGAACATTTTAAATCGTGCTAATGTTATTCCCTGTCATAGAGGTGGCTGTGATATTGATGGTCGACCGTACCCAATAATTTCATAAAATAATTATTTTATCCTTTGGCGGCCACTTTAGGTACAGACAGAATACCTGCTTCAGTAGACTACCCAGAGGGAACCTTGCTGCTTGAAACGCGTATGCGTTATGGAAAAGTATGGCAGCCATCTGTAGAAGCCGTAGAAGACTTGGCACGAATATGGAAATTAGTCCGTGATGCAAACGTGCGATTCATTGTTAATGATGATGGTGCGGTCAATAGTCACGTTACCAGAGAAAAAAGTTTTTGGCAAAGATTGATGCCCTCAAGTCAGCGATGGTTTTGCTGCTTGGCCATTTTCTATCGTAAAAGGGCATGTTGTTGCAATTGTTGTTACGACTGTTGTTGTGATTGTTGTTGCGATTTTCGTTACGAATGTCGTTGTAATGCATGCAATAAATAAGTTCCATGTTTCTGTGTCTGTGGGCCTGTTTAGTAATAGATTTTAGAGGACGTCAAGAATAAAAGTGAAACATTCGGCTGAGCTGCAAGCTCGTATGCCACTTTTTAGTATTTACCACTATGACGTTTTCTGTAAAGTATAATTGAACAGAGGCACGACAACATGGAAAAAAAGTTGTTGATCGTGACGTCTGTCCCCCAACAGCTAAGAAAAATGCGTATATGATCGCACACCTCATATAATAAGCACTTAATGACTGGCCTCCAGCGAAACAGTGACTTATGTCTCCCGGACAGCCTTTATTCTTTCGATACGAAACCGAGGGGAACATTGAGGATCGAGGGGAGACAATGGTTACTGCTTCCCAGACATTCCCAGCTCTTCAGGCGGCTAGTATGTCAGCCTTTACTGTTGGCGTAAGAGAGACTCTAAAACAAAACCAATATTCAGCCGAAAAGTGAAGCTTTGAGGGAAAGCGTGAAAGTGTGAGGAAAATTTCTCAGCGAAAAACACAATCAACCGATAAACCAGTAAACCAGAAAGGTGTTTATTCATTTCATAACCCCTCCCCCCTTACATCCGTTACATTGCACCGGTTACATTTGTTCATTTATAATTGTTTTTAATGCTCCATGCTTAAAATAAGATTAATTTGGCTGTTTATCTAGACATGGTTGGGCTGAAGGGTGAATAGTTGTGTAATGCAAGCGTTATATCTTAAGTGTAATTATGATACGAGCCGGTAAGTTGTTTTATTTGCTGACGCTTCTTGTAGAATGATGTAAACTGTGGCCTTAACTTGGCGATTTAAACAGGAACTTTTCACTTCAGCTTTTCTTGCGTCTTTTTTCTTTTCTTATTTGGATTTGACCCTTGGGTTCCAGCCACCAGCAAATAATTTCTCAAATCAGCTCACTTAACCAGAGATGAGAAACAAGGAGCAACACTGAAATGCGAGTTAGATTCTAAGTAAAGTGAGAGTATTGCGTGACGAATTGAATTTCCGAGAAAGACGAGCGGACTTTACACAAAGCCAAATGGTCGCTATACTGCAGTAAACAAAGTTTTGTGGCAAGCAACTGATTCGTATTCATTGAAAGTTCTCTGATATAACCGACAAAAATGGCGAGTCCAGTGAGGGTAACGAAGTTTCACCTTTTTAATTGTGATAACACATATAGCTTGGACTCGGTGAAAACCTTGTTGCTCAAAATGGCAGACGATCGTAACCTCAGAGTATCGGTGGATAAACGAAAATTTCGCCTTCATGAAATGACGGATGTGTGTGGAAAGACTATTCCAATGCTACAAATGGATTATGCCGTCTTTGTTGTCCATGCGCATGAATCTAGTCTCTCCATCAACGAGGACAACGCTGGTATTGGCTACGCGGAGATCTACAAAACTTTGCTGCGAGCGACAGGTATGGTCGGTCGTCTAACATTAGGGACCTTTAGCAAACCACGACGGCGACGGCAGCGAGTAGGTGGCGAAACAAAAGATCTAATGAGCAGAACAATAAAGGTCCCTATTTCAGTATGATAACGATGCCATACTAGTATAAAGTCTCATTTGAACTCTTGTCAGTTTTATTGCATTAAATTGTCAGCCATCTACCCAATTACTCAATACTAAGGCTTCAAATGACGAAAAGCGAAAGACGCTAAGATGAAAATATTGCTGTTTTACACATGTTTCAGTTAAATACAAAACGACGCGAACGTAAGATCCGATTAAGTTTGGCTTTTGAATAAGCTGAAAATACATGGCCTGGCATCAGAATAAACCGTTTTAAATGTTCATTACTATGGTATTTAGAATTTGATGACTTTGGACACGGATTTTCGATGCCGGGTAAATGCTATTAAAATAGTTTGGGTTTGACTAATGCAGGAATTTCAGATCAGAGTCCATCGTTACACACCAAAAAATTTCTTTCGAGGAGAACGCTTTGATACTTTGCGGGCTTCCTTTCCTTTGATGTGGCATTTATTTTCAAGAAGAAAATCGTCATCTGCATCTCCAATTTTCTTCTCACTAATCCTTTTCACCGACTCATCTGAACTGTAGCCAAAGATAATCACCTCTCCATTTAGGAATTGTATTTTGGTAGAATCTAGTAATGTTTCGGATCGATAAGCATTTAAAGGAAACAAACGACTACAGCTGTGCAAACTCTTTGTGAAAATGTTGATTAGAGCAGCGTGACAAGTGTTCATTCGCTCGTCCTACAAATGTTCCTAGGCTTTACATAGGTTCTACATAGGTTCCCAAGTGTGAGGTTTGTTTTGTTGTATATCAAGTTACCCTCTAAACTCTTCTAAATCGAAGATTGCAAAACATCCTCCAAATAAGGTGAGTATAAGTGAACAAGGTTTAAATGGAACTCATGAACTGCAGTCCATCGGATAATTGTGGTAATGAATATTTACTCAGGTCTATATTTCTATAGTTACAGTGTATGATGTAAATGCTTTTTGATGATCTAGTTGGTTCTTACGTCGAATTGTCACAAACAAATAGTCGAAAGTTAAACAGAGGCTCATCATTCAACTTCAGTATATTTACAAAACTACTCTCATACTACCTCTCCCCTGTGGGTTCTGAAGGTGAAAGGTTGAGAAATATAAAATCCCCGAGCAATGTCTCAACATACCTTAAGAAGTGCAAAACATTTAAAAAGAAAATTGTCATCCATTAAAATCCATGATGCATGTGTAACGGTGTGTCTTGTACTTCAAGGAGACAAAGTGTTGATCGTGATTGGTGGCGATGATAATTATAGAGATGAAGACGAGGAAGAACGGTTTGTTATCTCACACTGGGCACGAAGGAAAGTGGCGCCACAGTTTGATAAAGAGTATCTCGATGGAAGAAAAAGCTTCGTTTTCTCTTGGAATAAAGATCACAGAAGAATCCACGAGAAAGCATTAGAGCACTACCTCGACCCAAGTAAGAAAGGAGAAAAGTTTCAGTATGTGCCAAAATCCATAACAGTAAACATTGCTTCTGGAACTGTTGATGATTCAGACGAGGAAGCAGAACTGCACTTCTTAGAGTTTGGTAAGAAAGAGCTAAAGTTAAGGTATGTACCAAGACCACAGCCTCCTCCCACCACAGATGTTTCAGAAGAGGTATGCGCTTTGATTCAGATTGTTTAGTGGTCATGATTTGCACGTTTTTGCTATCGACCAAATTTGTGTCAACAAGCAATGCGTGAATCATTAGACTAGTTTGAAGCTTTAAATCACGCAAACTATACCTGAAACCGAAAAGAGCTGTCCTTGTGCTGTCTGTGACTTTCATTCGCAGTTACTTATATGTTCACTGAAAATATACTGTATGAAAAATTTATCGTAATTTTCTCTGACAGGGCAGTTGGAGTTTAATTTATATGTTGTGCGAAGACGGGACGACGAGCATACAGAGAGTGACAGGAACACAGACAGTAAGACAGACAGACCAAATGTATAGCTCATATAAGGACGGACAAACAGGCAGGCAGGCAGACATAACTGGAAACTGAACGAGAGAGGAAGTCGACTGGATGCATGCTTCATTTCCTGTGATAGCTCCAACATTTTTTCAGTTACCAAACTTGTGATTCTTTTGACTTCCTTGATATTTTATTCCCTAGATCCTTTTAATCTTTAACTTCTCGATTCCCGGGTACCCTTATCACCTGACTGGTTGTTTGTTTGATTTTTCAATTGATCTATTAACTATCTTCCAATGTTTCCCTTCTGTCGTTCCCACCTGGATTCATTCTTCCTCATTTCTTTCTTTCTCATTTGACAGAGTTTCTTGTTTATTCATCCATTTATTCACGTAGGACGTAAGTGATGATGCCAAGAACCCTCTTCTACCTCGAAGTGGAGACGACTCAACCCGAGAGAAACATAAGAGGAAAGAGGGAAGAAAAAGTAAGCGCAGAATCCAAATCTGGAGATAAATTATTTCTAGGGGCAAAACCTCTCGTTCACGAAGTTGCCTTGCTTATTGCACTTACGAATTTTTAGGGATTAGGGTATCAATTTGAGAGGTCCTCTGACCCTGTCCTAACTGAAGAGAGGAAAAGGAAGCGCTGGAATCAGAAAGTTATTTGGCAAATATTGATTTGATTTAGCTAACAAACTTATATCTTAAGGGACTTAATGCAATTGATGCTTTTATGCAAATTATTTTGTCATCTTTTTTTCTATCATAAACTAACCCAGGCTTCTATTGAGCAAGGGCCAAAATCCTTAGTAAGGGTTTTTTCAGTTATTAATGAATCTATTATAATCTAACCTTAATTAGGGATTAGGCCAGATCCATTCAATGCTCAGCCGGAATTTCTCGAGGACACCATTCTGCTGGACACGGTCCTGCGTTTTGGAAAAATCTCCTACAGAGAAGAGGATGTGAAGGCCTGGGATCAGAGGTGGGAGCCATCGGAAAAAGTTGTTCGCCACTTGTTGCAAGTTTGGATGTGTAGACCGCTTGCGAATATTAGATTTGTCGCTACAGCTAACGGTGGGGTATCTTACACTGTGAGACCTCGCAGTTTCTGTTGTGGACTGCGTTTGATCCTTTGGGCGTTCATAATTATCACTATTATCATCATTATTTCTATTATTGTCTATTTCGTTTGATCATTATTATTTTTATCGTTATTAGTATTTTCATTACTATTAATTATGGTGTAAATTGATGAGCCTCATTAAAGATAGTTTGATAGCGATGAACGAGAGAGAACAAGGACTGAAGCAAGCAACACCGTTCAAACAAACTTTTAATAATGAGAAAAAATACATTATTCCGTCTCTTAATAAACATCACTTGGAAACAATTTTTGTTCACCGAAGAGTGGTTGCGGCGTGGGTCGGAGAAGGTTGTAGTTACAATCAATTTGAGGACGATATTGATGTCAGCACAATCTTCCTTGCCCTTTAGGACCTCAATGGTGTTTCCCTTACTCTTAACTGCGGTTTGTTACATGCATGTCGCTAACTGACAGGTATGAAAATATTACATCGAATGGGTGGGGGCTATTTTAACAATTCATAAAGAGTGGCGTTGGGATCAAAGCTGGGAGCCATCGGAAAAGTTGTTCACCACCTGTTGCAAGTTTGGATGTGTAGACCGCTTGCGAATGTCAGATTTGTCGCTACAGCTAACGGTGGGGTATCTTACACTGTTACATGTTTGAATGGTTCAGTGAACGAATTAAGCGATGTACATGTCCAACAAAGGGAACTAGTCAAGCGATGTCCATGTCGAACAAGGTATTGCCTTTTTCGGATGTTTTATTACTTGTATGGAAAATTATCAAGGCGTTTTGAATGGTTCAGGGAACTAGTTAAGCGATGTGCATGTCGAACAAGGGATTGCCTTTTTCGGATGTTTTATTGTACGGGAAAATATTGAGGTGTTTTGAATGGTTCAGAGAACTAATCATCTAATGTATATTTTGAACAAGGGAATGCCTTGTTTGGATGTGTTAGTGCTTGTAAAGGAAATTTTCAAGGTGTTTTGAATGGCTCAGAGAACGAATCAGTCGATGCAGAATCACTTTTGGATTTATTCCTCGTTGGACGTAACTTTAAAAATGACCATTTCTTTATTAGGTACGAACTAGGGATTGATATCATGTAGCCGTGAGTTTTTTCTCGAGTTTCATAGCTTTTCTCAAACTTGAAAACACGAAACGTACTTCTTTGTTCAGAAAAGTAAAAACTGGCATATTAAAGGAAGTGTGTCATGATTGTGAGGTAGCGAACGCGTGTGAAAATACATCACCGGCGTTCGTCCAATCGATCAGAGACACGAACGATAGTACTTCACTGTGTAAATCTCAGTGTTTATGAAATAATTTAATTTACGCCGCACTGTTAGAATAGTAATCTGTACTAAGTGTGTATTGCCAGGTATGTAAGCAATTTAATAACTGACAGACGTGTAAAATGAATTTTCGTATTTTAGTAATGATAATGATAAAAATAAAGGTCCTCAATTGACTCAAATTGTTGTGGCGTAGTTCCATCAGTCTTGTAGACGCAGCGGCTGAATGGCAAGATCTCTATTCAAGCATCCGCTCGATGTTCTTTTGAGAGGGGGGAAGGTTGGGGTTAACTTGCAATGATTAGCTACATGGTTATGCACTTCAGAGTGGATGGCTTTTATGAGTGCAGATAAAGACTCAAAAAATATGACTACCTTTGTAAACTGTCATTAGGCGGCTGATAGGAAACTTAAATGTTCAGGGAAATATTTGCTTGATGTGAAAAAAGGACAGTGGGTTTCTTTTATGAATATGAAAAGGGTGGTGCTTTGGTCAGATATGAAACGTGAAAAGATGAGGATATGCACCAAACCAAACACACACGTGTACACGAATGAAACTGTCTCCTCTATTTCTTATAACTGTATATACCTCCATCCTGCAAAACCAAAAAATTACAATCAAACTTCAGGTTTTAACACCCCCGTCCCCTCCTCCCCCCCATCTTCTGAACGGTGACACATAAAGAACAAAGGTTAGCACAAACAGAACGACAACCTCTGTGTAAAGATTATGGCGAAGAGTTGATATCGCGCTTATTTAGCAATTTCCTTTTCTCTGCCTTCGTGCTAAGAGTCTTTTCAACCATTGCTGGGAAATTTATAAGTTCCAGTTGGTAATGTATCACTGATGCCGGAAACTGAAGCTCAGGGTAATTCTTCTCCCCCAGAGTAATGAAATATTTGGACAAAATACAAATAGCCTTATAGATATTTTCAAATATGGTTATGCCGGCGGCTAGCATACTTCTGAAATGTGTTCAGTTCTTTTGCCTTTTCGCTCCTTTTATTGCAGTGAGCTTTCTCCATTTCGGAGAATGCACAGTGATATAGCCCAAGACGTTTCATGATACTTGATTGTACTCTCAATGCCACTCTGTACCTGCTGCTTTGTTTTGTCGTGTGTGACAAAAAATGGCTCTTAGCCGCTTCTGTTTCCAGAATTGAAAGGATTTTAAATAGTTAGATATATACGATTTATTCGTATTTTATCTCTGGTTCCATCAAAGGATTACATGCCTTTGGCTTAAGCGTCACTAAAAAGCTAATGTTAAATCCCGGGTAACGCAATATTCTCGGAAATCATTTTCGTGGAATGACAAACGAATGGACTTTGTTCGGCTGCATTCAAGACAGATGGCCCTTCCTGTTCGCTTTTTAACTGTTACGAAAGAAAAATACCATGGAAATGAAAGGAAATTCTACCAACATTTATCTTTTTAACTGCGATAATACTTGCAGTTTGGATCCAATAGAATCCTTGTTACTAGCCGTGCAAAACGACGTAAAGATGCGGTTTGCTGTAGACAAGCGCATTTTTCGGTTGCGCGAAATGTCAGAGATGTGCGAGAATATTATTCCTGAACTGCAGATGGATTATGCTATTTTTGTTGTTCATGCCCGAGAATCGCGTCTCTCAATCAACGAAGACAATGCTGGAATTGGTTTCGCAAGGATCTACAGAGCTTTACTGAAAGCAACTGGTGAGTAAAAATAATCGAGTTCATAGGGTTTTCTACAATATCGTGTCAAGCCATAAAATCTTACCATTTCCTAATTTTTGACGATTCATAGTCAAAAGGCTTAAACGTCTTTTATGTCCCTGATTAAACCAACCATTCTGAGAATTAGTGTTGCGTAAAACTTATGCCTTAATTTGTTGTTCGTATTTTTACTCCGAGAGGAACACAAAGCAATCAATCCAAACATCATGACGAGCTTTGCTCACCAAAAGAATTTATGCAAATGAGGCTGAGGCGGATCTGAGATCCGCCTGGCAATTATTAACTGTAAGAGAAGAACTGACTTCGCACCCACAGAACGACCGAGGTGTTGCGGATGAATTTTCAGTAATTACTTTTTTGGCACTTTTCGGCGTCCAAATTGCATGGCGAGAGTAACCCAAAACCTTAAAGCAGACCCTTCTTGTCACAATACGAATGTTTTCCAGATAGGGACACGCGTTAATGTCAGCTCCACTCGCGTGATTGCATTTTTCAAGGTTAAACCCTCGCGTGGATCTAACAACTCAAGTTTACTTTAAAGCGTACAATGTAAGCCAAAGTAATTTTATAATTTAACTCCATGATCGAAATTTTGTTTACAAAGGATAGTAACGGATCGACATCGACCTAGAGCGTCAGCTTCACTCGCGGGGAGTCAACCATTTTCTCTTGCCCCTTGCGCAACATAGAATGCAAATTTGCTGACCCACTCTATTGATACACACAACTCGACAGTCGTTAAGAGTTGAAAAAGATTAAGGTTTTTTACCAAAACCATGTATTTCCGATTTTTAAACGCTAACAAAAATTTAGTAATGGTATGTCCACTCCGGAAAATAATACCGCAAACAACAGCAAGCCCTAACCGCGATGAGAACACTCATGGATCACACAGCGCAACAGAACTAATTTTGTTTGTTTGTTTGGGTTTTTTCCGATAATATTGGCCTGTAAAGAAATATATAATGGAGTTTTTTTGTACCCTCCGCCGGCACCATATAATTGGCTAAATGCTAAGAAAGTAATATACTCTAAAGAGATCATTAAAGGAGTAAAATCTTTAAAATAATTTTTCCTGCTGGGGTTTCCTGGCGTACCACTGCGAACACAGCGAACCTCATGTATAAGGCTGCGAGAAAATAAACAAAGACAAGTAGAAAAAGTTCTTTACTCACAAATCTCTTTTACAATCTACGACCGATTTTACATCTCGTGTCTGAAGCAAGAGTTGGAAATGTAAATGCAATTTAATACGTTACGTGAAGAGGTATTTTACTCGTTGGTAATTTTATTCCTAAATTCGTTATTTATTTTTAATTGAAAAATCACGGGATTTGAGGACAGACACCACCAAGGCAAACACAACATCGACGTAAAAATTACCAGTCAACGGAAGGTGCACTTATGATGTGTAATTAAGTTAAGGTTGGTTGGTCATCTAAACAGGAAAACTATCTTTTTCTATTAAAACAAACATTGCTTTTTCATCACGGCTTTTCGCGGTTAACGTTCAATTAAATCTGAAAAGGAAAAAAAATCAAGACAAGTAAATTTAATTATGTCGCAATTCAAAATTAGTTTGTCATAAGATGAAAACGCACAGTCTAAAATGAAACAACTCCCAAAGAGAGACAGAACCAAATAAAAAAAAAGGAAAGATTTTGCCTTCAGATAACAAAAGCCCAAATAGGACTGACTACCCAAGAGAGACAGAACCAGGTGAAAAAAAGGGAAAGGTTCTGCCTTCAGATAACAACAGCCCAAACAGGACTGACTACCCAAGAGGGACAGAACCAGGTGAAAAAAAGGGAAAGGTTCTGCCTTCAGATAACAACAGCCCAAATAGGACTGACTACCCAAGAGAGACAGAACCAGGTGAAAAAAAGGGAAAGGTTTTGCCTTCAGATAACAACAGCCCAAACAGGACTGACTACCCAAGAGAGACAGAACCAGGTGAAAAAAAGGGAAAGGTTCTGCCTTCAGATAACAACAGCCCAAATAGGACTGACTACCCAAGAGAGACAGAACCAGGTGAAAAAAAGGGAAAGGTTCTGCCTTCAGATAACAACAGCCCAGATAGGACTGACTACCCAAGAGAGACAGAACCAGGTAAAAAAAAAGGGAAAGGTTCTGCCTTCAGATAACAACAGCCCAAATAGGACTGACTACCCAAGAGGGACAGAACCAGGCGAAAAAAAAGGGAAAGGTTCTGCCTTCAGATAACAACAGCCCAAATAGGACTGACTACCCAAGAGGGACAGAACCAGGTGAAAAAAAGGGAAAGGTTCTGCCTTCAGATAACAACAGCCCAAATAGGACTGACTACCCAAGAGAGACAGAACCAGGCGAAAAAAAAGGGAAAGGTTCTGCCTTCAGATAACAACAGCCCAAATAGGACTGACCACCCAAGAGAGACAGAGCCAGGTGAAAAAAAAGGGAAAGGTTCTGCCTTCAGATAACAACAGCCCAAATAGGACTGACTACCCAAGAGAGACAGAGCCAGGTGGAAAAAAAAGGAAAGGTTCTGCCTTCAGATAACAACAGCCCAAACAGAACTGACTACCCAAGAGAGACAGAACCAGGTGAAAAAAAGGGAAAGGTTCTGCCTTCAGATAACAACAGCCCAAACAGGACTGACTACCCAAGAGAGACAGAACCAGATGAAAAAAAGGGAAAGGTTCTGCCTTCAGATAACAACAGCCCAAACAGAACTGACTACCCAAGAGAGACAGAACCAGGTGAAAAAAAAAAGGAAAGGTTCTGCCTTCAGATAACAACAGTTCACATACGAATGACAAAACCGGGAAAAAAATTAAAAAATGAAGGTTCTTCCCTCACGGAGATAAGTCTGAAATAACAAAAGAACGAGAGTATCTTCAGGATTCTACTTTCGAAACTGCGAAATAGTACAGTACGATTAGTAAGAAAACACACTAACCTGCCAAGAGCGCGTCATCTTATAGGGAAGGAATATTTGAGCTGTGATGTCAGGGTTCATTCCATAATTAGTTCATCTTGCTCATGTTAGGTTTCAACAGTTTGATAATACACCGTGTGATTTTAAGCATCTGTCACCTAACTATCACAGAAATAATTCCTTCTCTTGCTTCGAAAGCACAGAAGTAAAGGTAAACCTTGCTTTGCTGATTAAATGGTTTGGGCATCATCATTTTCGACTCAAAGGTTATTAAGCAGCGAGATTTATCGCACGTCATCATATAGCTCTAGACAGAAATTATCAGGCATACAACCTTATCTAAAAGCCAAATTGGACAGGCCAGCAAGTAGAATTTCTTCCTCGCGAAGTTTTACACAGTTAAGACCTTACCTTAAGGAAAGAACGATGGCCCCTTTTCGCAGATACCGCCGAATATACTCGTACCTTCGCACAGAATTTTCGCGGGATAAGTTCCCGCGCTTACCTGATGATTGGGACTACTGTCTATTTTATACTGAAAGAGCTCCTCAGTATGGACGCCAGAAAAGTATTATCAAAATATCTACCCAATCGTTTCAAGTGTTAAATGATACTCTTGTGTCTCCAGAACATACTGCAGTCGAAATCTCTCTTGAAAACAAGGTCCTTACCGAGCGGCTCACCGGCTTCCATGTTGACTTAGGGTCAAAGGTCTGATCAGAGTGAAATATAAGTTGGCTAACACAATTTAATTTTGGTACTGTCGTGACAGAACAGATAATCGCTCTTTGCGTCACAAACCAATAAATCTGTAGATCACGAACAAAACATGCTGGGTACAATAACTGTTACTTGATAGTCATGTCACGCACTACAACCAGGCTATCCTCAAATGCCATGACACACTACGACTTAGCTAAGCCGTTCTTGTCGCTGAATCATTCTACAATTATGAAAATTGCCATTCACGCCATGAATGCGTAGTTATCTCCAAAGAGAAAATTGTGCAAAAGAGTCCTAAATTTACGTAGCTCTCCTAACGCGCAAGCCGCGCGGATCCTCGCGCCTGTTTACATTTTAATTGTTAACGTCAATTAATTTCACGCTCGAAGCCAAACACCTCGCTTTCACTTGCTAATTGAGCCCTCTCGCTTTACTTTGACAAGCCTATGGATCATTTTACGCATCCCTGGTGAGAATTCTTTTCTTGAGCAAAGCTCGTCATGAATGGTCTGTCAGTCTCTCAAGGTGGTCGAGTTTTTCCACTTTTACTTTTACTTGGACTATGAAAGTTCGCTTTTCAAAGCTAGTTTCTCATTGTTATCACTCTCGCTTTGCAGCAAGCGACTGGTAGGTCGACTGTAAGCATTGAAATAAGTACAGTGATGTTTGTGCAGCGATAAATAATCAAAATAATGCGGAACATTTATTCCGAGAAGCAACATGGTTCTCGATTGCATACAATGCCGAATTGTCCTGTTCTCTGGCATTTGGGGGAAATTATGTCAATTGAGTCAAACTGATGTTACTACATTTAGCTTAAGGAAAGATGCAAAATGTCCCATATACTTCCTCTGAAAGTGTGTGCAAGCTCGAGATAACAAAGTTCAGATCAGAGTTCACCTTGATATGAACAGTAACTGACGTTAACAACGATAGCCTCTCAGCCTCACCGTAATGATTCTCGAGAGAAGAAAAACGTCTTCATCTTCATAAAAAATGAAGAAATGTTTTAACTTCACGTGCTACCAGTTGAGATACGTTATATGCCAAAGGAGTTTCCTCTCGGTCTCTTACCCACATTCACTTGTCTTTTTTTTTTATTTGTTTTGGTTTTTTAACGAATAAGTTATTTTTTCATGATACAAGTAATTCTGGTAAGCTTGCAGACAGTAGCGTCAAATATTTACAGACAATTTTTGTGGATGAGTAACGTGGTATAAAAAACTGTCATTTCCAAATGTTCCACCTTGTGTATTTTTACCCAAATAATACTGCCTTTCTTCCAAACGTTCTGTTGGTGGGATCCAATCGAAGAGGGCAATCACGTGCAAAGTGAGACATTAACGATTATCAAACCTTGACCAATGTGTGAACTGCCCTTCAACAGTGAAAACCACTACCACTTCAGTATCAGTATAACTCGTTTAGAATAGTAAGGTGTAATACAGTGTCTTGTATTTAAAGGAAATAAAGTATTGATCATCATTGGTGGGGATGATGAATACAGAGATGAAAACGAAGAAGAACAGGTTGTAATATCACGCTGGGCACGAAGGAAAGTGGAGTCACAGTTTGATAAGGAGTATCTCGATGGAAGAAAAAGCTTCATTTTTTCTTGGAACAAAAGTCATAGAGAAATCCACGAGGAAGCATTAAAGCACTACCTCGACCCAAGTAGGAAAGGAAAAAAGTTCCAGTATGTGCCAAAACAAAAGCCAACAACCTTTCCTCCACCAGTCAATGATTCTCCAGACAAGGTTTGACCGTTTTTTGTCTTTATTTGTTTAACCCTTTAACTCCCATGAGTGACCAAAGCAGAATTTCTCCTTACAATATCGATACAACATTAAGCAGACAAGTGATGAGAATAAAGAAAAAGATTAATTAGGGGATTATTAGTAGATCCAATACCAAAAACTCCAAACTAACATCACTAGAACTATATAGCAGACAGTTGGGAGATTAACTAATGAGATCTTGGGAGTTAAAGGATGATCAAGCATGCATCCGGCTCAAGGCACACATAATGTAATATCAAGAGGAGAGGTAGCATCTAGTGCCACACAATAATGAGATCGAAGTTCGTTTATGGTTGTACCCTCTGATGGTAACCTATAACCTTATTTCGACATTTGTTTATAACGCATCCACCCTGAATTATTTACAAATTGAAAACTTAGAGAAGTGGAAGAGAGCAATTATTAGCTTACTACTCCTTAGATTACTATTTGGGTTGTGGAATTGCATTTTAGAGTCATCAAGTCTATTCATTGGTGTCCACTCTTCCATTATTCTCAATGTAAGTAGTAGATAGGCATGTTGCAATACCGAGTTAAAGTGTTTAAAACCTCTAAAACATGTTGAGTCAAGATTCCTGTATTTGTTCATCAAGCCAATCTGGAGTCCCATATGTGGTTTATTCATTCATTCATTCACATTCTTTCGTTCCCTCTAATCTTGTTCCTCCTAAATCACTTGTGCTTCTCATTAAAGTTTGTTGAACGCTTTCTTTCATGTATCCTGCAGAACGGTATTTCTGGTGATGATGTACCTCCTCAAGGAGGAAGAACCCAAAGAAGGTCCACAGGCCAAGAAAGAGAAAAATGTGAGTCCACTATTTAACTTAAAGAATCTATTTCTTGTGATAAAATCATTTCTCAGAGGCTGAACACCCATTTTGGAGGCAGTGTACTTTATCAAACGAATAATTGGGTTCAAATTAAATATTTACTTATTTTAATATTTACTTTCCATACCTTGTGACATTGCATATCAACCATGGTTGTGAGCTCTCCGACACAAACTCTACGCTCTACACCAGTCTCGAGTCCCTAAAGGGTCCCAAAAGTCTTAAAGTTTAATTTTAGAAGCCACAAGCTATCATCCTCTGTCCCAGTTCCCAAGCACCAAATTGCGTAACCTCAACCTTACCTTCTCAGTATTGGGCGAGGGCTGAGACCTTCAGTAAGGGTTATTTTTATTTATTTATTTATTGATATATTCAGAAATCTATTTTAATCTAGCCTTAGGGCTAAGGCCAGATCCTACTGATTCCCGACCGGAATTTCGCGAAGGTACCGAACTGCTGGACACACTCGTACGTTTTGGGAGAATCTCGTATGAGAAAGAGGACGTGAGGGTCTGGGACCGCATATGGAAGCCGTCTGGAACAACTGTTCACCACCTGTCGAAAGATTGGATGTTTACTCCTCTTGCAAATGTTAGATTTGTCGCTTTTTGACGGATGTAAAAGGAAACGAGCCTCAAACCGTCAGACTTCCCGCCCTGGTGCTCTACCACAGAACCATAGGAAATTTGTTCAGTCAGGCCGTAAGCGGTAGAAAATCTTCAGATCTACCATATGATGATCAGCTACATAGTCTCTAAGCTCACTGGACTGCATTAGACCTGGGAATACGTAGATCGCTAATTGAACATGTCATAATCACCTGGCTCTGTGTAGCTACTGGGGATGTTATCCTGGTCTTTTCAGGTTCGGGTCCAATTCTAATGGGCTCTGCCACCGGTTGACTCGTAAACTTCTGCCCCTTTTTGGCGCAGTCAAAGTAATGTATTAGTGCTTCTTCGTGAATCGCTCCGTGTTTCTTGTTCCACGAAAATATAAAGCTTTTTCTACCATCAATTAATTGTGGACGAAGTTGGCGGGATATTGCTGTGACCCTGGCCTGACGTGAAAGCGTGGAACGGTTTTCTTCGTCATCGTCTCTGTAATTTTCATCCCCTCCTATGACAATCAATACTTTTTCATCTTGAAATAAAAAAAAGAGGGATATAATATGCATGATACATGATCCAATTTTCATAAACTTCAAATCGTGATTGAAATTGGTGAATATGTAAATTGAAATTCGTGCCCGTTTTACAACTTTACCAAGACTCGATCGCAATGGATGTTCCTTTTGTATAATGTCGAAAACTGCCCAGATCATGTGTACATACATTAAATAGTTTCAAATTCATTAACACTGTACAGAAAAAACATTGCATAACAAAACACAAAAAAACGTGACAGTTCATGCGAGTCCGCGTGAAAGAAATACGAAGAATCTGACAGCAATAAAGCTAGCTACAGCTGTAGATGTATTGAGAGTTCCGTCACATTGTAGTCATAATTCCATATGAGAATTGGGTTAAATGGTAACATTTGAAATAAAATTTGAGTCTTTAGGAACTCGATCTCTATAGGAGGTCTTTCTTATCATATGTTATATCGCACTTGTTTTGCCGACAACATTTCGTGCAGCTCGCGAGACTCACTCTCTCATTTTTCGTCTTATATCGTGTCACTTTATTATTATTAAATTTTGTTTTAAATAATCAGTACTGATTGTTCTTCGTTTGTTGTGTAGGAAAACCAACTGACTATCTTGTACAGGAAGAATTACCCGGCAAAGGTTCCTAGAAACAACACACAATGAATAACTTGACGAATTAGGAATCCTGCACACCATAACTTTTGTAAAAGGTAAATTTGTAACCTACCAGAGCCTGTTCGCTTCTTAAGAGCCTCATAAATCTTTCCAAGATTACTTTCTTCGCTGAAAGAGAGGCAGCATTCACGAGCATGCACAACAAACACCGCGTAATCCATCTTCAATTTAGGGATAGTTTCGTCGACCATATCCGAGATTTGTCCGCCGCTGAAGTAGCCTTTTTCGATCTTAAAGGAAGTTTTCGCTGCAAGCTTCTTTTCGACAGCTTTCAAAAGCTCTTCCACCTCGTTCAAATCACATAATTTGTCGCAGTGACAAAGATAAACGTATGTCTCCTTCGTGGGCGCCATATTTAGCGTTGGTGGTTAGATTGTTTTCGGTTTCCAAGAAGAGCTGTTTCTTAGAAATGGCCTCTTTGTCACGCAACGAGACATTTGGTATGAAAAACAACGCAATTTCTCTTCTCTGCCAAAGAAACAAGGATAAAATTTATATTCTGATCCCAGCTACTGACAATGACTCTGAAATAATTCGGGGTGGAGAGACCGACAAAACTGAAAAGGGAATGAAAGATTTGAAACATTTTTGGGTTATTAAAAAAATAACGAGAATCACTTCGTGAATTTTACCGGGGCCACTTTTGCCTTGGTAACCCACGTTTAGACCAGCATGCATAAGGGTTGTGTACATCACCAAGTTTGTCGCGCGATATGAAAGTCTATTTTATCACAAATATTCTTTTAAGAAAAAAATTGTAATTCCGAAAGACTTGTTCCAATAGCACACGGTGCCCGCGTTTTTAAAAACTTTAGACGTAGTATAATCAATATCACTTTGTTTTTTCCGTATTTACGGGCAATTTTGGTGGATTTTCAAAGTTTTGAAAGCGATTTAATCGGTTGCCATGGAAGCTGTATTGTTTACACTTCATTTTCTGTTTTAGAAGACTGGTGACTAGTTTTCGGAATACAGGAGACACTTTAAGGATACATACACATCCTTGTTTTGGTAAATTTCGTAGTTTTTAGATATATGAAAATTTCACATATTTGCACTGCGGTGGAGAGATGAAATTAGGAGATCCTCGCAGCTAAGACTCACCTCTCCAGAGACTGGAGCCATTCCTGTATTTCACCGCTGATAGGAATGGCTATAACTCATGCGTATATTAATTTTTTTTCGTTCTGGCTGAATAATTTATACACTGAGATTAAAAGTGAGAGAGTGATTTATTAGGTTTTTCTTATGTTGAAGTCTACAGTGCTTGCAAATGAAGCCCTCTTTTATTTCAACAGGGCCATGTGGTTTCTAAGTTTTAAAATAATGCAGCAACTGCATGTCACGTTCGGAAAATCACGCAATGTTGCGTGACGCTGCGACCGATGTTGTTAATTTACAGTATGCTCTGCTGGAGAAATATGGCTTGGCCGCAATAGAGAGAGTTTTTTTCGTGGAAAACTGATTTTTTAGGTAATTGTTCACATGAAGGACAAATCCATTCATCGGGCTCTTCATCTGTTTTTGCACGACACCTAAAGGAAGAAAGTCGCGGATTAATTTCGCTTGGTAATTTCTAACAACTACACTAGACCTAAAAAAGGAAAAAAACAAAACAAACAAACAAAACGTCTTACCAGTCAAACCAGTGGCTGTAGCTCTCGCACTAAATCATATCGAAGTACCTTGACTGTTTGCAGTGATGGTACAACCAATCTTCGAACAGTTTTCGGCTACAACAAGAAATAGTAAAATGATTTTAAAAAACTTTTTCTAAAATTAATGAAGGCTGTTCATCACATGACGCTGTATTGGAACGAGTATATGTCGTCTGCTATTGTATCACACTACTGTTTTAGACAAGGTATTTATACCACTTAAATTTGAGAAAGAATGAGTAGAACATAAACCACATTTTCTGCAAAGTACACGAGCCATCCTTACCTCGTTTGCCAACTGCTTTCCAGGCATCATCTGTAAGAAACCTCTGCAATTTTTCAAGTTTGAAAATTTCAGCTAGAACAGTGGCTTCTAAAAAATATTTCTCACCTTGCCTAAAAAATTTTCAAAAGAAATTTTCAAGTTTTCACAACTTTGCCTGTTCTTGCTCGTAGGTCCGGCGGAGCCTTTATGGCCATTGGCCCTCGCAATTGCCGATAACAATGGTTTATAAATATAGGCGTTTAGTGTTAACTTGTAAAACTCCCTGAAGAAGTTACGAAAGTTGGACGAAACACGTCATAGGAAAAGGAAGTTTTACTGCCAACAACTGTTCGCACAGCACTGCTCACCAGTTTAGTTTTAAATTTAAAAAAAAAATTGTTTAAAAAGTTATTAGAAAATTATTGAAAAAAATTAATAAATGTTTGAGTCGGAGCTATTCCTGTCAGCGGTGAAATACAGGAATGGCTATCGCTGAACGACCCTAGAAAGGCTGCCTTCCCTTCGCTACGTAAGTAAGCATTTCTTGATTGACAGATCAGTGTTTTCATTCGTATTGATATTTCATTGTTCCGCTTCGAGACACACGGTTAACAGTACTAACGAGCAAATAGTTAAGAAATAACTTATTAACTTTTACTATTTTTATCATCCAATTACAGGTCGGAGTCATTCCTGTATTTAGTCGCTAGTCTTGTGAAAAAAGACGCCATGTTGGACTCACTTAATGCCAGGGAAAGTAGCTACGATAACAGTCCGAATTGTATTAATTTCACGATCAAAAGGGTGAATCTTATGTTTGTTTTCATTGTAGTTGCATGGATATTCTTTTTTAATAAATACATGATCCAAAATCCTGTGTTTTTTGTGTATAATGTTATTATGTTATCTATTGTTTACGCAATTGTCTTTTGGGCTAATTACTAAAGTAAAGCTGTTGATGTCTTCAGCAAAAGCTGCCGTGAATAGCTTCGATGAATGTGACGTATTTGAGAAAGCTGCTCAATTATCTGCTAGCTCCGCTTTTAGGCTTGGCTAAATCTATATATTAGCAACGATGAAGCATTTTCAATAAATACAGTCTGTAACTGTAGATCTCGATAGGACAAATTTGTTTATTTTAATCGCCCTCGTACGCATGGTATTCGTGTTCGTGATCGCGAGCCCAGCAGAATACCAAAGAAAAGAATAACACGTATTTTGAAGAAATCCAGGAAAGTAAGACGTTTACTTCGAACCTACATCAGAAAAAGCATACCGAAGTCTTCCCGAATGCATCTTTTTACAAATAAAGCTCGTGAAAAAATATTTGCACATGGAATCAGATATGAGAATAAAGGAACACGAAATATCCCTCTTCTGCAGTCAGGAGAAAATATCGAAAGTCGAACATATACAGGATATTGAAAATGCTAAACCAATATCCACATGTAATAAAAAGTCCAAAGCCAAAGCAGTCGAATGCATGGAGGTCTAATTCAGTACTAAATGTTTATAAATCTGAATCACAGAGTAAATCATTTTAAGTCCAATCTGTCTGGGGATATAGAAACATTATTAATTCTACTAAAACAATTCAAGCTCCTTACAGTCAAGACAATGTGGCAATGTTTGGGTTAAATGCTGGTACGCAGTGTGTAACCATATCATTTGCATCCCTCATATATAACAAGAGGAAGGGTATTTTATCCTCAATGGACTTGGTTAATATCATGAACATTGGTAATGAATTGTATTCTGGTCTATCTAGTCTATTTGGGCAATCCTATTTGCTGTTAACATAAGTACCTGAAATGATAATAGTGTTTAACATCAATTATCAGCTTCAATATAGTCCAAGTTCTACTGGCACTGTACATGGTACTTGTGAAGTACAAGAGTTCAATTATTGTACGTCAATTCCTTTCTTTTAACAATCCTTAGTACTACAGTAGATTTTTATTGTAATGGTGATGGTAAGTTTAAGATATTTAGTTCTCATGGTAGAGATTCATATGGTATGTTTCAAGATCCGTTTTTATCAACCATTCAGTAGCATACAGCGTTGTAAGACAATACAGATGTAACTCGATCTCAGTCTAGTTAAACATTGATGGCGCATGTAATCACGTACATATTGTAACATCCTCCCTTTTTTTGTGTGTGTGTGGATAAAAGCTTGAAAAAAGAGAAAAAAAAGAAAGAAAAAAAAAGAAAATTAACTAATAAAAGTGTCAGTGTCAGTTCAGTTCAGAATCAATGCCATAGGACAAAATCTATCAGCTGGTGAGTTCGACATGAGAGGATCGGTAAACGAGAACGCTGAACCCTATGATAACTGCGAAGAAGGATTTAAAGTGACGAGTCTAGTCACGGATATAGTCCTCGAGGTATGCTGGGCTCCTCCTGACTCGCTCTGACCTCCGACATTGTTCCGGAACAGTCACCTCTTCAGGGTGTGGCTCGTGAGGAGCATTGCTCTGGTCAGGGGTAGACGCTGCGGTTGTGGTCGCGTGTTCATCTGCGCTGGCCATATCCGGTTCTGGCGCTGTGATGGTGGGTTCAACTGGTGGTTCAGACGTTTTCCTCAGGTGCTGTCGGTTTCGTCTCAACGGTGTATGATCGCTCGTCGAGTCTTGCAGTGACTTTGGCCTTGCGCCAAGACTTATCTCCAAGTTTGAATGGCTTCATTCTAACAACATCGCCTTCAGACAAACTGGGTGAATCCTTTGCGGACCGGTTGTAGTACTTGGCTTGGGCCTGCTGGCGCTGCCGCAGCTCTTTCTTTTTCACTTCCAGGTTTATGGTCTTGGGTAGTAGTAGGCTTTGAGTGGTAGGAAGGAGTGTTTTGGTCCTTCGGCTCATCAGACGTTGTGCTGGGCTGGTCGTCATCCCTTGTGTCGGCGTGTTTCTATAGTCGAGTACGGCGAGGTATGGGTCGGTTCCAGCCCTGATTGATTTCTTCAGAATGCGCTTGACTGTCTTCACCCCAGACTAAGCCTTGCCATTGGCTTTGCTATTTCCAGGGCTACTGGTAATGTGCTCAAAATCCCATTTTCTGGAGAATTCAGCGAATTCGTCACTTGTAAACTGTGGCCCATTGTCACTGATCACTTGATCAGGTATACCGTAGCGAGCAAAGTGACTCTTTAGCTTCAGAATGGTGGTGCTGGCTTTAGTGTTCGGCATCCTGTCCACCTCCCAGAAATTGCTATAGTAGTCTGATCGGGTAGTCTTTGTCATCAAGAGTAAAGATGTCTGTGGCGATCTTCTCCCAAGGACGGGATGGGACCTCGTGGGACATTAGTGTCTCCTTTGGGTGTGTGGTGCTGTCGAGTTCTCTACATATTTCACAGGCGGAGATGTGGTGCTTCATTTCCGCAGACATGCCTGGCCAGTAGATACATTCACGGGCACGCCTCAGACACGCCTCTATTCCAAGCTGGGACGAGTGAGTCTTCAGCTTCATATCTGTGCGAAGGCTCTTTGGTATCACAACGGAATTCCCTTTGAAAACCAGCCCATCTTGTACGGTCAGTTCGTCGCGCATACTGAAGTAAGGATGTGTCAGTGCTGGAGCATGCTCCTTCTCAGGCCATCCTACGAGAATAGTATCTGACAACTCTCGCAGACACTGGTCCTTCCGGGTCTCTGCTCTTATTTCGTCTAAACGTTGGTCAGATATGGGTAGATAACGGACCATGACAATATGTACGTGATTACATATTGTAACATGGTATACCCCATCCTCAAGGAACTTGTGTACTGTCAGAAGTTGGCACCTTAAATGAGCTGATAAACTATTTTAAAGGTCTTTATCAAAATCCAAATGTTTTATTTGCACTCAAAGGTGTACATATCAATGAAAAACAATTTTATATGACAGATGTTTCTGTTCAACAATTGTCAGCCGTCCCCCTCGAAGCAAATCATGCAGATGCTGAAATTACAACCATTCATATTCCCTTGTTATGCTGTTGTGCCACATCTTTTATAGCATTTAGTTTTCCATTATCAAATATTGTGGTTATTGGAATTCCCAGACTCTAGATAGAATCACTGACCAAGCAAACAAGTTTTACAAAGAAAAACTCAGTGGCGATAACCATCCACTGACTATCAACAATTTCCCAAGGACACTTCAAATATATGATACAGATATTAATATTGCCTTTGATTTGGAGAAACAAGGAATACTATGCTGTACATCTCGTGGATTTCAAATTATTGCTTCAGCTGTATTTTTCAGCACAATAATATTAAAACAAAAGCAAAAAGTGTTAAGTACTATACAATAGGATTCAGTCCCAATGGCACACTTGATATATTTGAAAAAATGAATGACATAGATTTTCTTACTCAGTCATTAGCGGATATTGTTAAAAAACAATTCCAGAGTAAAGATGTAAAATATTGTATTAAATTTATATGTTGTTCAACTAATTTTTGAACTGCTGGAAGACAAAAGGTAATGGCGAAACATAAGTCTCGCACTCAGAAAGAACTACATGCAAAAAGGAAAAAAGAAAGCTATGCACAAATGGAAACTGCCATGAAAAAAAAGTTTTGTCTAATAAAGCAATTAAGTCAGTGAATCCTGCAGAAAAAGAAAAGCTTTTACCTCACAAAGCTGAATGGTATAAATCGCTGAATCCCAAAGAAAAAGAAAAGCTTTTGTCCAAATCAGCAGTTTGGTATAAATCACTTGGTTCTGCAGAAAAACAAAATATTTTGTCTAGCAGAGCAATTTGGTATAAATCAATGGATACTGCACAAAAACAAAAGAGAGCAGAATGGTTCAACTCAATCAATTCTGCACAAAAACATAAAAGAGCAAAATGGTATAAGTCATTGAATCCTGAAGAAAAAGAAAAACTTTTGTCTGGCAGAGCAGAATGGTATAAAACACTGGATCCTGCAGACAAAGATAAGATTATACCACAAGTCCAAGCTACTAAGGAAGCCCATGGAAACTCAGTTCAACATGATTTAGATCATAAGATCACAGCTTTTCAAAGTAAGATTAGAGAATGTTCATATTATATTTGCTCTGTTTGTAACAGAATACTATACAGAAAAACTGTTATCCAGTTAAAAAAAAAAAACAAATGTACAACACTCAGCAAGAACTATTTACTGAGTTGTATACCCATGATTCCTTTCTGTCTTGGAATGACCTATCACCTATCGCCTGATGACAACCTTTTTTGAGTTATCATTTTTTTTTATTAAAAAAAATAATAACATCTATGTTAACGTACAGAAAGAGGTATGTTGCTCGCACCAATCAGATCGTTTAGGGTATGTATCTCGCACCAATCAGATCGCCGCATTAGAGTATGTATCTCGCACCAATCAGGGCGTCGTTTTTGTTCTTTGGTTTGAGAGGTGTTCAAATTTCATCGAAGTAATGGTGGTTTCGGAGAGAGCGGTTCGTAAAATGGAATCATCTTTTAGAATGAGATATGTTGGCTTTTATTAGTTTTTAACGTGTATTTTACCGCGCTCTATGAGAAATGCGATACTACTGAACAGATGAAAGATATCAGATTACCTATAGTAGACGTGATACTCATGCTGTGAAAATGGCCGATAGTTGTTCGAGAGAAAATGGAGTTCTGTGCACTGTAACGCGATCATGGTTATTGATACTTCACGACAAGAGTGAGTGGAAAGATTTTGAATCAAATATTGCTTGAGGTGTTGATGAATTGTACCAAACATTTCGATTTGAGCAGTTCTTCAACGGCAAGCTGTGTTGCAAGATTCATGATTTGTTGAGTGTGCCGATTACATTTTTCTGGATTGGTTTGCTCGGTGGTAACTCTAGATGAATGTCCGATTAAAATTAACTATGGACGATCTTGTATGTATGTCGATGTCTGGAGAAAGTGATCCTGTGGAGTCGTTTGTGTTTGGCCGAGGACGAAATCAGATGCCCATTTTGCTCTTTTGAACACTAGATGAACCTCCCTTTTTTTGGCTAATTCAGTTTCTCCTGTTTTGGTGTTTTTCTTTCCAAACCTCAATGATTATATTTCATGTCACACAAAACGGGTGAATTTATAACTAGTTCGTCAATGAAACTGCCTAAAAGAGCATTTTATACAAAGAATCATGTCAGCTTGAGGGAATCAAATGTAGATAAACATCAGGAAAGCGAGATGGGAAATGGAAAGGTTCCGATAATGACGGAAGTCACTACACTCTGATGATGTAGCACCTTTCTGTTTCCTTTTATTTTTGAAAATATATCATCCGGAATCTGATCATTACTGCTGTTCACGTTGGCTGTAGTATCAACGAAAGTCTTTTGACAGTACTAATCTCAGATACAAGATCAACTTCTAGCTTCAAACCTCTTATTGTATTAGGTCTCATGTGTCAGTCTAGTCCCTTGAGAAATAATTATACCCTTATCGCCATATGCATAGCCTAGGCCTGCAATTGACGTTAATTTGGTGGATTTTTATTGATGAAACAGAGGTGACAATGACAACAGTATTTTTTAAGAAAAAGTCAGATTCCTCTGACCAGTCCCAAAACATTTATGCATTTCTTGGAGAATCATTATATTGTACTTTTATGCTCAAGTCACTTTCTACTCTCTGTTTGGTTGTTTAGCCATAAAAAAAGCAAACTCGTGGCCGCAATGCTCTGATGCGACGACTTATCCCCCAGAAACCACAGATGAAAAATATACAGTAAAGATACGGCCTGAGATAATTCCAAAAGCTGCTCCAAACAGGCGTCACGTCCTCAACAACGCATGTAACGTCTGCATTTCCATCACTAATAAACCTAACTCTAGCCTCCAGTGTCTGCTTATTGCGTTCCATAAGGTCTGATTCGTTGTGGGTGGAGGGCCGCCAACCTTCCTCCGACTGCACAACTTCCAGACGCTGATCAGATATCTGTCCATAACGTATGTAAGTTTCCAAGAGCACCTTTCCAGCTGGGTAGTCAGAGGTAGCTGTTTCTGGTTCTGTGATAAACATTAAGAAGAAAAACAAAGAAAACAATAGATATTGATTTTGCTTTTCAAAGCTCTGTTGCGTTTTAGAGAGACAGAAGAGCTGTGCCTTTGCGATAACAGCGACCCCAAAGACCAAAACACTCTGGAAAAGAATTCTTGAGTTGAGGATGAGAATCCTGTTTTCGATTCTTACCTTCCCAACTAGATACTTCATCTTGACTTGCCCCTTTCTGATCATTTCGTCCGCACGATTCAATTCCATCATCATTCTCAGTCTTTTTCGAAGAATCTTCTCTCCGGGGTGTGAATAAACACATTATTCTATAATTTCCCTTTATCCTCTAAAGATTATTCAAAGGAAAGGGATAAAGACGTTTAATCGTGAGACAAAAAAATATGATCTGCTTCCCTGAATCAATGATTCATATAATCTGTTTTCCTTAAAACTATAACTGAAAATGGTTCTGGAGAGGAGGAAAAGCAAAAAGGAAAAAGGAAAATCAAGGAAAAAAGAGAAACATCCACAGCTTTACTCTCAAGAAAAATACATATGCTCTACTTCTCTCTCAGTATTTATCACTGGAGCCGAAGTAACAGGTTCTGATGTTGGTAAATATTCAAACTTCTGCCCACTCTTGATGGTATCCAAAAAATGCAACAGTGCCTCCATGTGGATCGTTCGGTGTCTATCGCTTCATGAGAAAATGAAGCTTTTTCTGCCATCAAGATACTCCTCACGGAACTGTGAAGCTACTTTTCTACGCGCCCAACGTGAGATCACAAACTTGGCTTTTTCCTCTTCATCTTCTTAGTCGTCATCGCCACCAACGACTATGAACACTTTATCCCCTAATTATGAATTCAAGAATTTTTTCCGACAACTGATAATTACAAGTACAGAGTACTAACCACATTTGGACAAAGTTTGATTTTAAAATTGACTGTTATGCAATAGAAAGTTGCCAACTTAATATGATTGACCTCCACTCGTGTAAATAATATACCGTAATTATTCATCAAGAGCCGATGGAATATAATCGCATCCATAACACCGTTAGATTTTTACGGTACGGCCGCCCATAGGCAAGCGTAACACATTTTTTATACCATCGTTTTAAAAAGATGGCAAATGTCCTTTAGTTACTTGTCTTAAAAGTGACTCCAGGGGATAACACTCTCTAGTGTGACAAACTTCCGTTTGCTCTTGCGTGACATGTGCACGGAATGCAAATATCATGTGACCAACGGCCGATTGCCTAAAGCGAAAGTTGGTTTGCTATTGTCTTTCAGCAATGTTTAAAAATCTAGCTGTCGTCTGACCCGAATCAAATCCATCTCTTTGTAACTTTCGAAAACATATCTGTAATAAATTATTAATTTTTTAGTGTCAAATAAATCTTCTTCTCTAAAGAAACTGATTTCTTGTTGTACTCACCAGTGGCGCCTAACAAAGCTCTGTAGAACTTCGAGTAACCAATTCCGGCGTTGTCCTCGTTGATCGACAGTCGAGATTCATGTGCACGAACCACAAAAACCGCAAAATCCATTTGCAATCGAGGAATAGTGGTTTTGCAAATTTCCCCCATTTGATTCAGACGAAATTGAAACTTTTCAATATTGAGATTGCATTCACCGTTCATTACGAGTAAAAGCGTTTCCACTGAATCGAGTTAAAACGTTTTATCACAGTTAAAAAGATAAACGGTTTGATTCCTGCTTTTCGCCATGGAATGATTCAGTAAGTTTTTTCTAACCAAACACGTCCTTTTAGATCACTGCGTACACGTATTCCTTTGCTCGCGATTTGCTCTTACTGTGGTAATTCCGGGAAATGAAATGGCAACGGCCCGTTACAACTTTTCCGAGAATGCTCCTGGGTGACAATAAGTTTTGGGAAGTGAACAGTCACACAACTTACTTTACTGTTGTCTCACTGCATGACATCTCTAACCGCGCTAGAATTACATGACATTTGACGAAAATCGTGATAATACGAAGAAAATGAGTAATAAATAAATTAAGAAATATGAATATTATTAAGTTAATTCGTATATGAACCTGTAAAGAAAGAAATACTCTATGAAAGGGAACAGTTCTCTCAGCTCCCTCAGCTGTCTCCTCCATAGTTCACTTAATTGTGACCAACTAGCAACTCTTTTTAAGAACCTCACTTTAGAGTAGTAAAGTAAAGGGAAAAATTATACAGGCCTTTCTCTCGTGTGGATGATGTTAAAAAAGATAGTTTTCCTAGATTGCCTAAATTAGAATTGATTTTTAGTAAAAATTATAGCAGAGCTCGCTGCACCACAGTTCAATTTGTATTGATACTCACTGCCTTTGAATTCTTTTGTAGTGCATTTCCAAAAACAAAAACAAACCCTTCAACATCTGATGTTGATGTTAGTTTCAGTAGTGATGCAGATCATCTCACTACTCAAAAAAGGTAAATATTACAATGAACAAGAAAACATTAACCTAGCTCTCACCAAAGTTAAACCATAGGCAAAATTTGGGAGTCCTGGAAACCGTCATTTCACTTCAGTTTCAGCCATGGTATAAAGATAATTACTGTAATTTTTGAAACTGAAATAGCAGAAAAACATACACCACAAGATGGTACAAGAATTCACATATCCTGTTATCTTTTTACAGTACAGGTAATGCCTCATCTGTTAGTGTTTCTCACACATATGCACATTCTGTAACATGTGACGATTGTCACATTTCCACCAGTGATGCAGATCCGCTTTATGCCTCCTTAATCCCTAGCACTTTTCTATACAGTAGTGATTCTGAAGGAGAAAATGTCCCTGTGGCAGTAGATGATCCTCAAGTGTTTCAAACAAGACAAGCTGGTCATTACAAGAGATACCAGAACAACTCTTAAGATTAATGAAGATCAGATATCAAACTTTAATATAAGCCATAGTCATCTTTGGGAAGGTGCTTTGAGGGCACTTAGAAGAAAATCTTTTTCTCCGGATAACAAGGTTTCAGTTAAGTTTACTGATGATTCTGGAACTTCTGAGAGTCTAATTGACTTAGGGGGACCAAAAAGAGAATTTTTTATCCTGGTTCTGAATTGGATTGTTAACTTACAGTGATTTTGAGGTCCAGAAAAAAGCACATTTTTGTCATGCATTGCAAACTACTTGGGAAATGATTACTTTTTTTAATGCTGGTGAGTTCATTGCAATGTTCATAGTTTATGGTGGCCCTGGACCAAGATGCTTTGGTCCTCCCTTGTATGATGCATTGACAAAAGGAGTTACACAAGCAAATGTCTGTCTTAAGGATGTTTATGATTTTGACCTCTGAAATTCTCTGCAGGCTCTAAAGAATACCACATCTGTTCAAGAGGCTCAAAAGCTAATCTCAGATCATAATCTAGAAACATTCTTAGAGCTTGCAGGTACCCTTCAAATCTTAAGAAAACAGGGAGACATTTTAAATCTTGTCGACAAGACTGCTCATTGGTTTGGAGAGGGTCCATGCAGCATTTGAGCAATTCAAAGGAGGGCTACCCAACTAGGTGTCCTTATAGCTATAACAGAAAATTATGATAAATTGAAAGAAGTTTTCAGTTATTCTGAAGTAACCCTAACTGCAGAATTATTTGGTTTTCTTTTTGTCCATTATAGTGAAACTGGTTCAAATAATCATCAACTTGAAGGGCTAGTGTTGTCATGGTGGAGTGATTTTTTACTAGATGTTGAAGGAAACCAGTAGAATTGACTTTTAGAGATACTTTTTTTTGTCAGTGGAGTTAGGGAAGTTTCCCCTGGTGGTCTAGAACTGCATATTGGCTTCCTTCATGCACCTGAGCAATGTGATGAAAAATCCAAGTTCCCAAAAGCAAATGCATGTTCCTGCTAGTTGCTATTACTAGTGGTGCATGACAAATATGATGACTTTAAAAAAGATGTCACCGTGACCCTTGCCTTTACAAATACCAGGGAATATGGATATGCATAATGTTTTAAAACTCTTCCCCTTGTCTTTTCAAATTAACTGAGGTCCTAATACTGTTCTTGTTCATGTTTAACTTAAAGGGTAAATGCAATCTTTACGTTTATCTGTCATGCCGATAAAATGACCACCATCCTTTATGCGCTGGTTTGCTGGGGACGATCCGTACCTATGTGCATTTAATCCAGCTTGGTCGTCGTTACCATTTCCTCGAAAATAACATTGCACGGCTGCCATGGTCACATTTTCAGTTAAACAATCTGTTCGAAGAACTCTTGGGAAACCTTCGATTGATTTAACACAATCTTAAAACAATGAAGCTACGTGGCATGGGTCATTATCCGAGGGGCAAATTTTCAACCACATGACTCGACGACTGAAACCGTCCACCACACCATGAATAGGAAAGCCGTATGGCTTTAACTTATCGTAGCCGTCAACGTGCCAAGCAAAATTCGGGCCTGGGTTAGTGTACGACCTTCTCCTTAGTGCATGAGCCTTTTGCAAGGCTGTTCATTCAGGGTTAACTTGTTGTAAAATCCCTTCCACCTTTCTTTTTAGTGCCTGTATTCCGTGATCCACATAGCCCGATAATCCCTCCTGCAGCCTGGCCCGTCCAATTCTTGTTGAATGGCCTGGCAAATTTCGGCATCGTCGCTGTTTGCATTCCTTCTCCTTTATCCGTACTCGCGAAGTCTATTGTGCAAAGTACGCATAGACATTTCTGTTGTATGGTACTTTTCTGAAAAGAGGAATAAAACCGATTAATAAAATCCACGCTGAAAATAATAACGAATGAGAACCCCCTCTTTGTCCACGGCTGCTCCACATCTAGAACAGTATTGATAAGTTTCCTCGAGCTCTTCTGAGCAGTTAAAGCATTTAAAAACTTCTTCATTCGCGCAACAGATCGCCACATGCGAGGATAATAAACAAACTAGCGCATAAGATGTCAGCGGTTGAATAATGATAGCTTTATGGTTTATATATGTATGCTTTTACTAAATGCTATGTAATGTAATGTATTTTCTAATTCGTGTTCACAGGAAAAAAAATGTCTTCCAGTGTGCTTTATCATTGGAAAATCCAAGGTATAAATTTCCAATATTAAGTGATGATTGGGAAAAAAACGAGTCTACCAATAAAAATCCAATAACATTTCAACATAGGTTTCTCTCCTGATAAAGTGGATGGAATATCATTGGATTTTGATGAAAAAGTGCCCGTTTGGTCTTCCAATGGTGGATGATGATGGGAAATCATAGGAAGACGCTACTTCATTTACCAGTGATATACCTGGTTTTATTAACTGACTGGTTGTAGTTGGAAAATCATAGTTGTAATATTATAGCAACGTGTTCAAAAAATCCCAACGTTAGATGATGTTGCAACATAATTGGAAGACGCTACTTTAGTTACCAATGATAGCACAATAATATAACAGGATTTATCAACTGAATGGGTTAAGTTAGAATATCATTGTTGTATTATTGAACGTAAAGTTCTTTAAGAAGTTCTAAAAGTACAGACAGTAACCATAACTTATTCCAATAGCTCGTTTTTTGTAACCTTTCTAAGGTTAAGCTAAAATATTGAAGAAGGCTACAGTGAAATGCCAGACAACCATGAAGCATAAAAGGACGTACAGAAAACATCAACATGAGATTCGAGAGTAACAAAATGCAATCGGTTCGGCAATGAGCGGTTTTTTATTTAGCAACGAACACCTGAGCATGTAGGACCACTTGTGGTTCCTTTCATGAACGAATGCGCACCTCCCCGTTTTCAGCGGTCGTCAATAAAGAGCACGCGTGATAAGAGTAACTACCTTTCCCGCCTTTTCCGGTCGCGGTGCGGAACCAAGGTGGCTTGCCCAGCATCTCTTCGTGAAAGAAGTCCGGGAATATCAAGGTCAAAATTATCACAGCAAATGCTGAAATTGACTGTAATGTAAAGGATCACAGCGATGGAGAGTCAGAGGGTAATATTTTAATCTTCATACGTGAAGGTTCACTTTTACGGCAGAGGTAATCTAACAAAACTGATCGTCATTTCCATGTCTCAGGAAACTATTAAACTTCAGTTTTTATGCAAGCTGTGACCTGTTCTCTTAATCCGTGTGGTGTAAAGAGTGTGTTTCTCTGTGTTTTTAATACGATGAATTCTTCGCCTGACGAATAACCAAAATTTGTGAGAAGTTTCATCGAGAATTTCGCACTACTAGTTGAGGCCGTCTTAAGTGCGCATTTTGGAAAGTTGTTTGCTTTTGATGTTCTTGAGGTGGAAAGTATGACTGTTAAACTGAAGCGTTCATCAAACCTCTAATGACCGTTGTTTCTTTCTTGCTATCTTTCTTTGCTATCTTTTTTCTTTTGTGTTATATCGCAATAATAGATGGTGAGTGAAACGAGCAGGACCTACAGTGAACAGGTTTCTTCTTGGCTACGAAAACACGGTTTAACGAGAAAGCAAGCATCTTTTATGGTTAGTGTGCAATGTTATTTTCGGCATCATCTCTAGAATTTAAAATGGAAACTTGATCTTTGGTTTGGTTTCAACTTTCATTCTAACCCTGGTATTGAGGGATAATATTGTTTTTAATGCCTGTATTGGAAGGTAGATGCAACAATATACTTAAGGTAATTCCCTTGAAATTGTTCTTCTATCAAACTTTTTTTGAAACTTGGTATAATTAACATTCATTATATAAACATGAAAAAAATGTAATAAAAAAATGGGGTCACCGTGCTTGTTTACGCGTCAGCAGGCTCTTAAAATGGGTATTTTTACTGGTTGTGCGTTAAAAATTTGAATCACCTTCATACAGAATTTAGCCTTGGTAACTTGAAAGACACAAAATTTTATTTTGAAATTAAAGCTACTTTTATTAAAATAAACAGTATTGCTTCATTTTACCTGTTTCTGATTGCCTGGTTGTGGGGATTTTTCACTTTTTCGGACAGTTCCGTGGTTAGCTTGAAGTCCTCGCCTTAGTCAAAATACACCAAATACGGAACTATTTTCCAAAAAAAATCATGTTCTATTATCAAAATTTTTTCTTTTTCAAATATGTTCTTTATTAGACTGTTCTTAGCAAATGCCCGAAAAAAAAATCGGTGTCACCGTGCTTGTTTCCTCACAAACTTCCGTGAAAGGTGGACATAGTTTTCAGATCGCAGTCAGGATAGAGAATTTGCGCGGTTGAGACTGGGACGAGACACAAAATAGCGCCCATCGTCTTCGAAGTTTGCTCTCGATATCAAGCTTGTTTTCGGTTGTTTTTATGTGTTTGATATTGCCAACACTGAAATTCGATTCATACTTCGGAAGAGTGAAAAAATAACAAAGAATGAGGTAAGTCAAGATTTGATGAGATTTTGAAGTTATGAACCTCTAGTTGAAACAATTTTGTAGCGCTGGCGTTTTGTTAATTCCAGTGAGCTAAGGTTCGATTTTGTTTGCTTTGAGGCAATAAAGGCTTGACAAAGAAACTTGAAGAAAAGACTGTTGATCCTTATTCTTTGTATGTTTTCTTGTTTGGTTCCTACATACAGCAAAATGTGAATTCTTCACCCATCACTCTAACAAGAGTGATATATACAGTACGATGTAGTATACTCTGAAAAATACAAACTTTACTTTCAAATTTGCTTTTTATAGTTTAGAACCACACTTCAATGTGTCACTGGTCCTCATTGTGACTAGTCCATTTTCCGTGCAAAAATGATTTTCAAACTTTTTACATTTTGTACGACTTTCATGTTTCAACATGTCACTAAATTAAGTTGATCCTCTCGGTCGTTGGTTCCACAGAATCGAATTGAATATAATATTAATATAGACCCTTTCAGAATTACTGTTTGCATTCTTGTTTGCAACCAAACCAAAAGAGTAAATATTAGTTTTACAAAACATTAATTGCACAAATTGCAATCTTATTTTGCATTATCTATAAAGTACTGACATATTTGACAGTCAGGTCTGGTACATATTTTGCCTGCTACTGGTACCCTGTAACCCAGTACTACCTGCCGCAGAACCACCACTGCCTTGTGGTTGCTTTGGGAGAAGTGAAGGCTATGGGAGTAAACCCTTACAGAAAATCCGGAGTAGAGCCCCGTAGGCGGCTGGTGGAACCACGTGAAACCTTCCGGCAACTCCTGCAGCTGCGCTGGCACCGACCGTATCGGCTCGTCCGTTCCGTCGGACCCTACCAGCAACGCCGAAAGGGGGATCCTGGCGACTGGGCACACCAGGATTTCCATATCTTCCGCCCAGGCCTGCACCTGGAGAGGTCACTCCAGCTTCGCTGACCAGCGTAGGCACAACACGGAGAGCAGCAGTCTGCCGGTTATAAGTCCAGGCTCGTTTGGCGTAGAGCCGGGCGCCAGGGGTTGCTCTCGACGGTGGGAGGGGTCTTCGAGCCCCTTTGGGTAGCTAACGCCCGCCTCAAGTCGGGCAGCCCCCGGACAATTGAGTTGCTACCCCGCCACAACCTGCTTGCTCCATTGGGTGCTTGGAGCTTAGGCAAAACCGACAGGTAGGTTGTAAAGCCCCCGCACCAGGCAAACAACAAAGAAACAAGAAATCACCAGCCTTGTCCTCGAGCACAAGAAACAGCCCTCCAAGGAAACACTGGCTTCCTACAGAGCTGCTCGCAACAACGTCAAGAGGATTGCTCGCAAGTGTGCAAATGACTACTGGCTCGACCTGTGTCACAGCATCCAAATCGCCTCGGACTGTGGCAACATCCGCGCCATGTATGAGCGCATGAAGAAAGCCTTTGGCCCTAGCGCCATCAAGATTGCTCCACTCAAGTCCACCACAGGCGAGATCATCACCGACCGCGCCAAACAGATGGAGAGATGGGCGGAGCATTACCAGGAGCTGTACTCTAGGGAGACCACTGTCACCAACACCGCCATCGAGAACACCACCCTACCCACCATGGAAGAGCTTGACACACCACCCACAGTCGACGAGCTGAGGAAAGCCATCAAGTCCCTTGCCAGCGGCAAAGCACCAGGCAGTGACGGCTTTCCCCCCGAGATTGTCAAGCTAGCAAGTGAGAGTTCTCTTCTCGGCCACCTGCACGATCTCCTGCTCCAATGCTGGGAGGAGGGCACGATACCCCAGGACATGCGGGACGCTAAGATTGTCACGCTCTACAAGAACAAGGGCGAGCGCAGCGATTGCAACAATTATCGTAGGATATCCCTTCTCAGCATCGTAGGAAAGGCCTTTGCTCGCGTCGTGCTTAGCAAACTGCAGTTGCTGGCTGACCGCGTTTACCCAGAGTCGCAATGCGGGTTCTGTGCAGAGAGATCGACAATCGACATGGTATTCTCCCTCAGACAGCTTCAAGAGAAGTGCCGCGAACAGAGACGCCCACTTTACCTTGCCTTCATTGACCTGACCAAGGCCTTCGACCTGGTGAGCAGAAACGGTCTCTTTGCCCTTTTGGAAAGAATTGGGTGCCCGCCAAAGCTCCTGAAGATGATCACATCCTTCCACGATGACATGTACGGTACAGTCCAGTTTGACGGATCATCCTCAGACCCCTTTCCAATCAAGAACGGCGCGAAGCAAGGGTGTGTCCTGGCCCCGACACTTTTCGGTGTGTTCTTCTCCCTTCTCTTGTGCTATGCCTTCCGTGAGTCTGAAGATGGTATCTTCCTCCACACCAGGAGCGACGGGAACCTCTTCAACTTGGCCCGCCTCCGTGCTAAGACCAAGGTGCGCAGAGTTCTCATCAGGGAAATGTTGTTTGCGGATGATGCTGCCCTCACCGCCCACACCGCGGAGGCAATGCAGCGGCTTATCACACGCTTTGCAGAAGCCTGTAATGACTTTGGCCTAACCATCAGCCTGAAAAAGACTAACATCATGGGCCAAGGTGTCAGCGTCACCCCACACATTCACCTACCTTGGCTCCTGTATCTCTAGCAACCTATCCCTGGACTATGAGCTCAATGTTCGGATAGGAAAAGCAGCAACGGCAATGGCTCGATTCGAAAAGAGAGTTTGGGACAATTCCCTGTTGACCATCAACACAAAGATGTGGCGATCGACTGTCAAGGCCGGCGTCAAACAAGCCGAGTTGAAGAGGGAGAGCCAGTGGGAGGTGAAGAGGACTCGCAGGCGACAGAGGCTCCAGTCTGCCCCCATTCCACCAACCCCCACAAATGACTTTACCTACCCAAAATGCCAGCGGGTCTGCGGCTCCCGTATTGGGCTCCACAGCCACAGCCGGCGGTGCCGCTTGACGTGATTTTACTTCTTAGGTGCAGATTTCCATTGTCTTCCGAGACAGACGGTTGCCAACAACAAATTTGCGCCAGCACCTGCTTGTTTGAGGAGACTCTGGGTTTGTTGTCAAACCTCTCCATCAGAACTTTCTTCACCCCTTCTTCCTTGCCTCTTTGGTACACCACTTGTAGGTGATGGAGACCCAAACCCGAGCTTGCACACTTATTCAAGCAGGATTCTACGTACATATAACTGATTACATGATGTCTTTAACCCTTTACACTCCAATATCAGAATGTATATTCTCCCAACTGTTCTCTATATATCTTTATGTGCTGGAAAGGAGAATTTGTTTAACAATCAAGAGTTTC